>NW_009798272.1:88115-93489 GCF_000520075.1 Aphanomyces astaci | reverse complement strand
TATGCACTGGAAGAGCTCGGATCGATAATACCATCTTCTTCAAGCTGGTTTCCAAATGCATCCAGGAACTTCGTCTCTATAGGACTACTCTTGCGGGCCTTGCATCGGTGCGGCTGGGCATCTGCCCATCGCTGGTACGTTCTCTGTTTGATGTGTTCCACGGAATTGTGCGCGCCAAACGCCCTTGGCTCAGGCCTGCATGACGATGTCCTTGAGCTTGTGGGTCTTAACGTACTTGCCTGTGTCCTTTATCTTGAGCGTTTCAAACGCTTTCTCCAACAGTGACACTGCGGCATCTTCATCGAGTTTGTCGAGGTCTTGTTCACCACCTTGCAAACGACGAGTCGCCACCCCGAAGGCAATGTCTTCGTCTTCGTCGGGTACACCCACGTCATCACCGTCTTCATGGCTTTGGTGTTGAGCGACTTGTTCCAACAAATGGTTCAAGTCGATCCCAATGGACTGCAACGCATAGCGCGAGACGAGCAATGAGTCGCTGCGGCTGAGTACGTAGCATAGTTGCACACCGGGTAGGTTGGCAGGTCCAGCTGCAGTGCTCAGACAGATTCGCAGGTTCGCCGCCACGTCTGCATACACCGGCTGTTCGTCCACAGCGTAACCTTTCCAGGTCTTCGCCAATTGAACCACGTCGATTTCAGTCTTCGTCTTCAATGCTTCCAGCATTTCTTCTGAAATGTGCATAACTTCCAGAGTCGGCACAAAACGGTACTTCCAGTACGCTGTTGAGGGTTGCCATGTTCATGGCATTATCGGGCGTGTAGATGCGATAGAACTTCTTGCCCAGCATTTTTCGCATCTGCGCTGTCTTCTTCGCGTACTTCTGGAACTTAGGGTTGCGCAGGTAGCCACACATTCGCCAACCCCACATCCACTTGATGCGGTCGATGCCCTCTTGGTCGATGTCGGGGCAGTCCTTGAAATGATGCAGGCGTTCGTGGTCTCCGCAAAACAGGCACTGCACCGGGTGCACGGTTCGATCGTCCAGGATGGGTAGCTCGGTCATCCAGTGGTAGTATTTGTTGATTCCAAACTCGGTTCGGATTCCATCGCACCATACGTTGTTGTAATGCGGTTGGCCAGACATGATCTCCATTCGCCGCCGTAGTCGACCGACACGCTCATCCATATAAGTTCCATGTCTTCTCCAAGGACCACTGATGGTGGATGCGGGTTCTGCACATGGAAGTTGGGAGGAAGCTCCCCTTTGGGCTGTCCCACGAGTGCAAGTGCCCCGGCTTCGTCTAGGATTACTTCCCGTACATCCGCTCCGTCTTCCTGACGACCTGCTGTTCGTTGTTGTAACGCAGCGGAATAGGCAGAGTTGTTCGATTGACAATCTTATAGGGATTCTTTCCCGGGTTTCCTTGTCCTTTGGGGTTTCCCCAACCGCCAAAACGCGGCACGCTCACACGGTTCGTACTCGTGTTTCGCTTCGTGCCCGAATCTTGATATCCCGCGTTGCGATCGATTGCTTGCGCCGGAGGTGTTCCACACTTCGCGCCTTGGTCATTTCTGGGCCAACCAAACGTAGCGTCTTGGGAACTGCCTCTGTGGCGGGAGTAATTGCTTCCACGGTACGCGCTTTGATTGCGCTCGCTTGTGCATCCACGACTTCCATGTCGTTCACGCACACTGTGGTAGCTTTCCTGGCTTCGTCCACGAATTCGGTCGTATCCGCGACTCTCCTCACGTCCACGACTGTACTCACGCCCACGGCTTCGGTCGCGCCCTCGGCTTCGGTCGCGTCCTCAGCTTTGGTCGCGTCCACGGCTTTGCTGTCTTCCGTCATCTCGGCTTGACTTCTTGTCTTGGCCACGATTTTGATAATCATGGTCGTGCTTGCTCTTCTTGTGCTTCGGGCTCTTGGTCCCACTTCGCTTTCCAGCACCAGCACCCCAACGCATCCAATACGTTTGTCGCTCCACGGATATGTCCACCACGATTTGGATCAGGTCACCCCACTCAAAGTCGACTGGGTCCCACTTCTTCGTGAAGGCGTCCTTGGTGTACTCGCTCACCTTGCCAGGCAGCTGGTTCAACAATGACGTGTACATACGCTTTCGGATGTCGGGTGTGCGGAGAATCTCGCCGGCTGCACGCACGTCGATTCGCTCCGAACACGCCGTCATGTAGTCCGCTGCACGCATGGGCACATCTTCTTCACGCATGTTGAACTCGATATCATCGAACAGGTTTTCAAGTTAGGGCTGACGTCGTTCATTGGCTTCTTGGCGATGTCTTGAAGCTTGTCCTTGAGGATTTGCTCCGACATGTATCGGGCTCTCCGCGGATCTTCCAGATCGACATCATGGTACACAGCAGTTGCTTGTCCGAGAGCCACGCCACGTAGCTTGTTACATGTTCGCGGAAACTGGATGTTCTTCCTGCGGCACTCATCTTCAAGTCGCGCTTCATACGCCTTGCGTATGATCAGTCAACGGTAAACTTCGGTTTGGGCAATCGAGTGGAGGTTAGGACACACGGGTAGGTCCATGTAGCAATTGTTCGCGGTCATTCCTCGACCTTGGCTACGGCCATGGTCACGACTTTTGTCGTGTTCACGGCTTCTGCCTCGCTCACGGATGCTGCTACTGTCGCCTCCATACCAGCTTCCACCGTAACGTTCGCTTCCACCATCTCGCACTCGTGGTTCTTGTTGTTCTTCACATGCGTCTTCCAGACACGTCTCTACCGCAAAGGTCGGTAGCACTAAAGTATACTTTGTGGCGTATCCACGAAATGAAAACACAATGTTGGGGGAGCGGCAACTCCCAGGAACGCATGGCGCAGTGTATAGATCTCGAGGAAGCAAATTCTGGACTGACTAGTATTCCCCGGGCCAACGGGGAACCTACCCCTAACTAAAATAACCAATGAAAACTAACTGGACTGTCCCGGACACGTACTATACATAGACTGTCCGTCATCTGTCGCCCTTTGATCGCACCAGCCTGTCCCAAGCGTCCGGAGCCGTTGCCGCCGCCCACGGTGTCACCCCTAAGGATGTCCTGTGGTGCATGTTTGCGACTTGGGACCCTGGGCAGTCCGTCAAAGTACGCAACACAGTGTCAGCGAATGTCTCGGGTTCGGCCAGGCAACCATTGGACGCGTCCTTGCCGAGTAAAGGAAGAACGAGGACCCAATGTTCGAGGCATCGCAGCGAGTACGATTGTCCAATCGGCGATCGCCTGCCGACCACTTCACCACGAAACTTAGAGAAATTGTAGAGTGTGCAAACACCCAATGCCTGCCAGTGTCCGCCGAGTCGTTGTCCAGGACGCTCGAAGATGTGCATGGCGTGAGCGTACACAGGCGCACTCTTCGCAGGGTTTTGAGACATATGGGGTTTAAGTATCAAAAAGGCAAGACACGTTTCTACTTGGCCGAGTCGGATGGAGACGTCGTGTTCAGAGCCAAGTACCTCCGCAAGAATTTGTCTACCACGAGCGCGGATGCATCGTAACCGTCCGCATGTGTGAGGTAAAGCAGGACGCAAGCAACTCGGTCATCCACCATGAAGATGGCATTGTGATGCAACGGCGCGTGGACATCTTCCCAACTCCGACCTACTTTGAGTGCAATGTTTTTCAAAACGTCGTGGCGGCAGCGAACGTACCGGCGAAACCATCCCTCGTACCCAGGGTTGTCCTTGACTTGTTATGATCATGTTGTGGTCTTCACAACGAAGCGTTGTACTTTCGGGCCACGGTTGCTTCGACCGTCTTGAAACAACCGCATGTGCTACAGCAACAACAGCAGCGCAAAGTGCAGCATGTTTATCCATGCGTGTGTTGGAAAATGGGGGACTCCCAAAACCTACACAATGAATTTGAGTCGATGTCACAAAACCTCTGTTTTTCAAATAAAAATCCGCGACACATTTTGTGGAGACGATTTTGTGGTCTGCACAGAATTGTGATATGTGTCGTCTAACCACACAAATATACCTCTATAAAGAAGTACAATATTTCTGAGGGAACGGATACGTGGCCAGCCATTCTACGTTATGCCGCGTCGTGGTAAAGGGTGGCGTCCTGCGTCGACCGAGCTCATGCTCGACAAGATAGAGCTGTTCCTCCCAGCAGGACGCAATGTCTGGACAAAGGTAGCTGATGCCTACAACACCGATGGAAAGGCGTTCCCAAAACGAGACATCGACTCGCTCCGTCGCAAGTTCGCAACACTCAAAAACCGTGCCAAGCCCACTGGTCACCCGAGTGCCCCCCCGACGTACGCCGGGCGAAGCGATTCAGTCGCGATATCGACAAAAACGTTGGTGTGTGCTCGATGGAGGACGAGGACGCTGATGAAGACGTCGATGACGCCGTGGATGGACCTTTCGACGTCGCTGAGTGTGAAGTTTCCCTACACGAGGATGATCAGCTAAGTACGAGTGCTAATATACGTGATTGATTGATATTTGTCATAGACGACAAGCCGAATTGAAACGGGATTGCCCAGGAACGAGCTCATCGAGCTTGGAAAGGATTTGAAACGGCAGCGTGCGACTGAGAGTAGTGGCATGCTTTCTAATATCGCGAGAAAGCGCCAGTCGTTGGACAAGTTCATTGCTGGAGCTGCGGAGGCTGACGCTAAGGCGTCGTCAGATTTCATGTCTATGATGATGATAATGGAAGCGCGTTCGACTGAGCGAGAAGAACAACGTCACATGAGAGAAATGGAATGGCGTGCCGAGGAGCGCGTCCGCCAAGACCGCCGCGACGAGTTGCACATGATGTTGATGGCCAAGCTCTTTGATAGCAAGCACAAGTAACTCAAAAATATTTCGAGTTGCTGTTTTTGTGTTTTGACCAGCACTTCATTTGCATATTTTTTTAGAATATTCGTCCTATATGATCTCTATTTACAGTGTTAGTACCATGTCGACCTATGTTTAGTTGGTTCTAGGATTTATTTAGGTAATATCGGAATCGTAATCCTGAATGAAATTTAATTTCGGATTAATTGTTCCAAAGAAAAAAATCGCAGCGGGAATCGCCTATTTTGCAATAAAAATGTACAAGGTACTTGCCTTGAAGGTGTTCAATTAGGCCTGTTTAGGACTTTTTTTAGGAGTTAAAAGTACTATTTTACAATCCAAAGACATTTTTTATCTGGAAATTGTACAACTTAAACATACTCTCAAGTCGCATAGTACGGAGTGATGGGTTATATGGCAGGGACAGGAGCAGTTGACGGTACACTTTGCTGACAGCACCCATGCCCCATACCGCAGCTTGGCGCAACAACGTAATGCAGTCACTCATCACTTTCAGGCCAAGTCGGCACGCTGGAGGATGCCGTTCGAGGTCCCATTTCTTCAGTGGGGTCACAATACGGCCAGCACACCTGC
>NW_009798272.1:84140-88015 GCF_000520075.1 Aphanomyces astaci | reverse complement strand
CGAGTGCCCCCCCGACGTACGCCGGGCGAAGCGATTCAGTCGCGATATCGACAAAAACGTTGGTGTGTGCTCGATGGAGGACGAGGACGTTGATGAAGACGTCGATGACACCGTGGATGGACCTTTCGACGTCGCTGAGTGTGAAGTCTCCCTACACGAGGATGATCAGCTAAGTACGAGTGCTAATATACGTGATTGATTGATATTTGTCATAGACGACAAGCCGAATCGAACGGGATTGCCCAGGAACGTGCTCATCGAGCTTGGAAAGGATTTGAAACGGCAGCGCGCGACTGAGAGTAGTGGCATGCTTTCTAATATCGCGAGAAAGCGCCAGTCGTTGGACAAGTTCATTGCTGGAGCTGCGGAGGCTAACGCTAAGGCGTCGTCAGATTTCATGTCTATGATGATGATCATGGAAGCGCGTTCGACTGAGCGAGAAGAACAACGTCACATGAGAGAAATGGAATGGCGTGCCGAGGAGCGCGTCCGCCATGACCGCCGCGACGAGTTGCACATGATGTTGATGGCCAAGCTCTTTGATAGCAAGCACAAGTAACTCAAAAATATTTCGAGTTGCTGTTTTTGTGTTTTGACCAGCACTTCATTTGCATATTTTTTTAGAATATTCCTCCTATATGATCTCTATTTACAGTGTTAGTACCATGTCGACCTATGTTTAGTTGGTTCTAGGATTTATTTAGGTAATATCGGAATCGTAATCCTGAATGAAATTTAATTTCGGATTAATTGTTCCAAAGAAAAAAATCGCAGCGGGAATCGCCTATTTTGCAATAAAAATGTACAAGGTACTTGCCTTGAAGGTGTTCAATTAGGCCTGTTTAGGACTTTTTTTAGGAGTTAAAAGTACTATTTTACAATCCAAAGACATTTTTTATCTGGAAATTGTACAACTTAAACATACTCTCAAGTCGCATAGTACGGAGTGATGGGTTATATGGCAGGGACAGGAGCAGTTGACGGTACACTTTGCTGACAGCACCCATGCCCCATACCGCAGCTTGGCGCAACAACGTAATGCAGTCACTCATCACTTTCAGGCCAAGTCGGCACGCTGGAGGATGCCGTTCGAGGTCCCATTTCTTCAGCGGGGTCACAATACGGCCAGCACACCTGCCACTGACCGGAAATGCAGAGTCGGACGCAACCTTCATACCAACACCGGTCTTCGTCGGGTCTGCGAGGATCTTTTGCAACCTCCGGCTCATTTCACCATCGTTCCATGAGCCGGGGAAGTTGTGTCTCCCCCACACCAATGTGCCGTCGAGCCCTAAGCAGAGGACACCAGTGTCGAACACGCTGTGTAACCATCCTAGACCATCGTTAGATATAGAAGCACACAGCATCAGCTACCGTTGTACATTGCGTTCTGCAGATCAGTTGACGATGGTTCCTGCACACGTAAGTTCTTTCCATCGACGAATGAAAGCACCCCGTGGACAAGCGGCTCCGCAAGTTGCTCATAGCCGCCCATCTTGCCTGCGTGGCCTTCGACGGCCACTTGATCACAGCATCTGGGCAAGCTGCCAGGGCACGGACCAAGGCTTCTTCTCCTTTCCGCAGAATACGGGCGCACGTGCTTGGTGTCAGCGCAAACAGCTCTTGTAGTGACTTCTGCTCGACAGCGCCTGTGTACAAGTGCAGCACCAACGCCAGATCAGCATGCGCATGGACAACACGCGGAGGTCTACCACCTTTGCCACGTCTACTGGGTTGTTCGTACTCACCGGAAAACAAGGCGAGCAGACTATCAAATGCATCCGGTGGCAACGATACGGTAGGGATGAAAGAGGCTGGGCCATGTGTTGCATACATAATGTACCAGGGACAATCTACTTGTTCTTGGAGTAGTGACCGAGCATTAATCTTGTTCCGCTCTCTGAGAGATGCTCGGAGGCGATGAGCTACCAGCACCCTATGTAGTCGGTGGCGGCGGCACCAGAGGACTCCAGCTACACCAAGACGCATTTCTTCTGAACTGTCCACGCGCCACCAATAATTCACCCAATCATGTCCTTTCTTACTTTTCTTTTTACCCTGTAATACTTTATTGTTATTGTGTCTTGTGTCGGTTTTGGTAGCACATCTACCGTATTTCCCGCACATCTGTAACCATGCAAATGTTTTAGAAATAGTTACAACTTTACGGGAACACTTTACAGTTAAACGTACCACTTTAGTTTCCGCTCAATTGCATCGTTTTGATTGGGCAAAATGTTTAACCGCGCATACAATGAGCATGATTGACGAACACAAGCCAAATGACTTCTGAGTCACGACGAAGTCGATCCACGTCTGGACAACGCAAATCCAATTCATTGAGGTTTAAAGTAAAAGTGATACAAGCTTACGAAGCTACAACGGGTGCTCGGAAGACCTTCTATTGCATTGGGAAGGAGTTCGGCGTCCAAACTGGCCAAGTGTCTCGGTGGGTCAAGGCCAAGGACCAAATCAACGCCAGGGCAGTGTTCAATCCGTCTGTATTGACCGTCAATGCTGGCCGCCCAGTGACCAACCCAGACGTCGAGGCCGAAGTACTTGAGTACTTCAACACTCTTCAGCAAGACGACATCGCCATCAGTACGAACATGCTCATCATTTACGCCTTCAGTGTGGATTTGGACTTTCATGGCGGACAACCAAACGCGTTGAAGAAGTGGGTTTACATGTTCCCGACACAACTTGGTCATTCGCCGTCCAACCCGCCGGGCTCAAAAGCGATCAGGTCATTTGACGGCGATTATGGAAGATTTTGGAACGACCTTGGCGGCACGCTTCGCGCCGTTTGGAACGTTGGCGAACGTATCAGGGCGATGTTTTGTAAACATGGACGAGACACCTCTCCCTCTGGAGCCAGAGGTCAAGACAACGATCGCAGCAAAGGGTTCAAGAACGGTGTCTGCACGCAAGTGTACGTCGTCCAATCCCCGTGTTACTGTGTGCCTTGCAATCGCGTCGGATGGTACCAAGCTACCACCATTTGTGGTATTCAAGGGAGTCCCGGGTGCCCGTATTGACTCGAGTCTTGAAGCTATCGTGCCAGCTGGCTTGTTCGCGACGTGTCAAGAGAAGGCCTTCATGGACTCGGACCTCACTGAAAAGTGGTTCAATAGCGTTTGGAAGCCCCACGTCGCCAACGAATCATCCAGTCTGTTGTTGTGGGATGACTTTGCTTGTCATAAGACCGCTCGGATTGGGCTATTGTTGTCTAACATCGGCACAGCGATGGAAATTATTCCAGGTATTTGATATATATTTTTGTACTCTATATATATTTTTTTGTATATTTGTTTGTGATTATTTGAGATATTTGATACACATTGAGGTGTACTAGTATTTTCGTGAATGTTTATCGTGTATGTTTGTGTAGGAAATTTTCTAACTTTTCAAAACCTTTCTAGGCGGATTTACTTGCGTTTTGCAGCCGTTGGATGTCGCTATTAACAAGCCATTCAAAGATCAAATCCGGAATACGTACTACTCTGGTCCACTAAAAGAGTCCGATTTGACTACTCATTCGTGGCATTTTTCTAATTTTACGGTTTAATGTTATATCATTGGCTAGTTTAAAAGCGCAAGGTCTCGTCTTTGATTGGCTGTATTCTGCGTGTTCCAAGTCGATTTTGCTCGCAAGTTATGGCTGTGGAAAAATGTTGTCTCATCGTGCAAGAACCATAACGACCCGCTCAGGAGTCAAATTTGTATTTCAACTCTTGTGATCAATACATACTACCAAGCTAACTTCATTGCCGTGCGTACCATGCCATCCCCGAGCTCATCATCCCCCACCAGCACGCAGCGGCCCCCAATGAAACTCAGCAATGCCTCGCGATCGGCAATCTACGAAACGTTGC
>NW_009798272.1:78403-80615 GCF_000520075.1 Aphanomyces astaci | reverse complement strand
AAGCGCTTCATAACGAAGGTTATGTTTTTAGCCGCAGTCACCCGACTGCGGTTTCACCACAACAAGGGCAGCATGTTCAGCGGGAAGATCGGCGTTTGGCCCTTCGTGGAACAAGTCGTTGCCCAGCGAAATAGTCGCAATCGCCCCAAGGGAACTGTGCTGTTGGTGCCACAAGCCGTGACGGCTGAAGTGTATCGCACAATGATTTTGGACAAGGTTGTCCCTGCGATTCAAGCCAAAATGCCCCAACGAGTTCAGGGTAGTTTAATGTATTTGCAGCAAGATAATGCGACTCCACATAAGTGTGTGACAACGCAACTGCTGTTGAAGCATGGTGTGAGAAGCATCGAAGTAGAAAACCAGCCTCCAAATAGTCCAGACTTTAATGTCTTGGATTTAGGGTACTTCAATTTGATTCAAAGTCTGCAACATCAAAAGTGTACTCGGACAATCGAGGAGCTTATTAGTGCTGTTGGAAGCTCATTTGATGAGCTGCCTCATGACATTTTGTCGAAAACCTTTATTACCTTGCAAAAGGTAATGGAGTTGTCCCTCGAGAACATGGGCAGGAATGATTACAAGCTTCCTCATATGAGGAAAGATGCTACCGTCAAGGACTTATCATTGTTCAATGTCCATTGTGATCCACGTATCCACGAGCAAGCTGTCTCTCACTTGAATCCCTGGAATGAGTAGTTGCCTTAATATAATAAAATGTCATTATATTTCTGTGCGGCAGTATATAATCTGAAGGTTCAATACAAACGCTGAGATGTTTTGAGCCGCCCTCAATACTTTATTCAAGATAAAACAATAGGACTCTTTTGGTGGACCAGAGTAGTACATGCTTTCGGCCGCCCGAAATATGCTTGGAAAGGAAAAGGTGAAATCGCCAGATCGAAAACTCATCTTGGAGTGGATCAAGGCATCGTGGGATGCAATCACACCTGATATGGTTAAGAATGCATTCCGCACGTATGGGATGCAATAACGTTAGTAGTAAAACATGCAATTGAAGTCAATGTTGTTGAATTATTATGATCTATTGTACTCTTCAACATGTTCCATTAGCACTGCCTTGACAATGCCATGGCATCTATCTGAGCGATTACGCTTAGACACGCTTAATGCGACTCTGTAGTCTTCCACAACAACGGCCAGCTTGTTCGCGAACTTGGTTTTGCAGGTAAGCAGTCGTCGGGGGAGGAAACCAATGTGGCAAAACTGCTCCACTCCAACAATCTTGTACACCTTGATTGCTTCTTGGAGTTGGTCACCGTGCCCCCGCACTACCTCGCAACGAAACACAACCACGTCGTCGACTGACAAGCTATTGCCGCAGACTTCGTGCGACGTACAGCTTCGAGTTCCCTCACCATTTGCGCAGCCAACAATGTCCACGGCCTTCAAATCCATCCACTTTCAGGTGTTGAATTCTGCAGCACTACTTCTTGACTGGTTGAATAGTACCCAATCATTGATTATTGGTTACAGCTTTATGGGAACACCCAATATGCTTCGTTCACACTGGCTATTTATTTGACTTGAGTTTAACACTGATCATTCAACGTGGTTACAGTTCTTCAGGACGAAATGGTGGTTACAGATGTGCGGGAAATACGGTAGGTGAGAACCCTCTCAATCGATGATGGCATGATTAAAATGAAGCGCTTATCAGGACGAAATTGTGACTGAAAATGTGTATTGCGAAGGTTTTGGGAGCCCCCCAATGCACTTACTGTTAGAGCACCTCCAACGGTAAATTCTAACCTATTGCAAAAGCATAGGTTAAAGTCAAACTTCGTTTTTACGGTTGCTATTTTGGCATTATCCGGACTTTTTAGCAACAAAACCTCCGGATAGGGAAAGAGTTTATATTCTATATCCGTAACTTCGAATTGAAATAGAAATATAAATACCGTTTGAGATGCTTAATAATACGCCAAATATCTAGATTAGTGATCCGGATACATCCAAGAGGAAGTATCCGGAAATTTGGTACTGTTAATACATGTACTATTAATAGTACAGTACAGAGAACCGAGTAGGAACTCGCGCACAGTGGTATTTTGAAATATATGGGGAATTGTATGCGAATGCGCTAGTTGTGATTCCGAGTACGAATTATAATTTTGCAATCAGATCAATCTGATTAATTTTATTATATCCAATCATACAATTTACAATTTTTTTATAAGCATATTATTGGTTA
>NW_009798272.1:66411-78303 GCF_000520075.1 Aphanomyces astaci | reverse complement strand
GATGATTGGCTAGCTTTTTGCTTCGTTTTGACCAACCACAGAAGAGGAACCGATGAAATCGTGCATTGTCATATCATTATTGCCACCACTTTACTGTTAGAGAGCATCTCCAACGGTAAATTCTAACCTATTGCTAAAGCATAGGTTAAAGTCAAACTTCGTTTTTACGGTTGCTATTTTGGCATTATCCGGACTTTTTAGCAACAAACCCTCCGGATAGTGCAAGAGTTTATATTCTATATCCGTAACTTCGAATTGAAAAAGAAATAAAAAATACCGTTGGAGATGCTACTCCAAATATCTATATAAGTAATCCGGATACATCCAAGAGGAAGTATCCGGAAATTTGGTACTGTTAATTAATACATGTAGTACGAAGTATTAATACTTCGCCTGAATGTTGGAAGTGGCACCAACATCGGAGTCTCCTCGAAAATAATTTTCATTTTTCGACGTCAAATTATACAGTAAACTAATTACTGCGGCGTTAGTTTGTCAATTTTGCGCAAATGCAAATTGCAGCGACACTCGGCATGTTCACGGTCAACGACAGCGCCATAATCCAATTCCTCCATACCAGCTCATTTCGACCTTGACGCGTACTTGGCTCGCATGCATCACTCCAAGGAGCAACTGGCTGAATGCCCCTCAAACTCTATCGCCCACCTAACCATGCTTGTGCAGCACCACCACGAGGCCATTCCGTTTGAAAACCGTGCGGCCTGCCTAGTGTTTTCCGTCGACCCGGCCCACGCCGACACGTCCATTGGCGAGCGAGTTTCATTGCATACTGCAAAGATATTCAAAAAGCTCGTTCTGGATCGTCGTGGTGGTTGGTGCTTTGAGCAAAATGCATTGTTCACGACGAGGTTGCGCGCGCTTGGCTACGCCGTCGAGACGATTTGCGGCGACGTGGTCACTCCCGCGATGGAGGTAGCCCATGGCAAGTACCTCGACAAGGCGATGACGCATATGCTGCTTCTCGTCACAACCAACACGAGCGACCAGTTCCTTTGGGACGTTGGCTTTGGTGGCCGCGGCGAGTCCCCCATTCCCATCCCCGTGCCGCCGTCCGCCCACCAGCCATCAACCTGCCAAGAAGACGACGTTGGCCTCTGGGGAATCCTTTGAGCTTCGCCGTGTAAAGTTGAATCGGCAAATGCACGACGATACGTGGTCGGGAATGTACACCACCACCACCGTCGAGTACGGCTCCTCTAGACAGCGATACCGACGAAGGACTTTCCTCAACCGATTACGCGTTGTGATATCAAAGAGGCCCGAACCATCCCGTGTACCCTGTGAACGTATTCTCCGCCAACCCGACGCTGGCTCACGTTGACTACGAGATGGCCAACTGGTATAGCTCGACTCGTGCACAGAACCGGTTCACCCAAATTCCCATTTGCTCCAAGCGAACAACGACCGGATTCCTGACCCTGGCTGACCGCGAGTTTAAGGAAACGAAGCATGGCGATACCATTCGGTCGAAAACCATTGCCTCGCGCGACGAGCTGATCGAATTGCTCCGGACAACCTTCGAGCTGGAGCCGCCCACGCTGACTGGCACAGCCGTAACATCGTCGACAAATCAACACTAGTAGTAATTGCTGATGGCTTGAATGCTACTGGTATAATGTATGGAGGACGGGCTGAGTTCGCGCGAGGAATCGTATGTATAAGAGATTTCTGTCTAACGTTATGTCGCAAGAATGTTCATCGCGCATGCTTTACCGCCTCGCCGTAGAAGCGCATCGACATCATAAATTGGTGTTGCATACAGCCAAAAGCCAAATCAGTCATCAGCACTCAATTATACCGTCGTTCCCCGAATGATGGAGCCGGACAACTATTTGTCAACCCGCACTACCTACCGGTAGAGATGGAGACATTTCAGCTAGTTAACGATATTGTACAGCAACCTTACCTGGTAGCTCTGACATTCAATGCAAGCCACCGCGTTTTATGGAGGAATTCTTGACCCGATCAGGCAAAGAGATGAGTGAGTTGATGACATGGCAGGTTGGTGGCACAAGCCGTAATCATGTGTTTTCATTGGTTCGCAGACGAAGTGACCTACATTCTCGATCGCGACGCTTCTTCGAAAGATACCACTCGGAAGTTTCCATCAATCAAAATCACGCACCACGCGTTTCGTTTCAGTTCTCATTTTCATGTCCACTGCCAACATGGCCAACATCACCACCACCACCAACCACGCACCGCCTCTGCAAGCAACGGGCGAAGCAATCCCCTACAGTCACCCACAAGGGTCCCCTACCAAAGCCAATTTGTACTCGACGTCCTTCAGTCTTCGGGACTGCGAGAGCTGGTTCTGCCTAGCTGGCGCGTTCTACGTGGCCTCCGTATGTCTACAAGTGCTTCAAGCCTCCACTGCATAGCCTCAACCGTCGCATCCTACGAAACACCTTACGTTATTTTGTAATTTACTTCTCGATCCGCCTTGACATGTCTGCAAGCTGTTGTTGGCTCAACGAGCGCGGCGGAATCATTCGAATCGAGAACCTTGCTTAGGGCAACACGGATTTGCCCTAAGCAACACGGATTTGACTGGGCCCACATATGTCACAGTTAATGTTATGGCAGCATCAATCATGTCCAAACTCTGCACTGCTGTGGATACGCAAAAGCGTCCAGAAATGGCTGCACCACAGTTTGCCAATTCAAAAGCAAGAAGCGTCCGACCTAAAAGTTCCACATCACTACCAAAATCATCATCCAAGCAAACCAATTTGCTCTGGTTGGCCCTTACTGTATCCCATCTTTTTGCACCACTTAATTGCACAGCCCGAAATAGACTTTGATATGGCTGGTTGTCAACGCGTCCAACCTGGCGTCCGCTTTACAGCGTGTAACGTTATCGTGAATGTGCTGGACTCGACACTTGTGATCACCAATGTGGGAATGCAGGTGCTTTTCACTCATACGACCATCATTCATATACAAATCGCGCATTTTTTATCATGACCACGACCGCCACCAACGTTCTCCACATTGCCGCCTTTTCCAACGGCAATGTCGGCGGCAACCCCGCTGGTGTGTGGATCGGAGACACGCTCCTGCCTTCTGCAGACATGGCGCGTATCGCTGCGGAGGTCGGGTTCTCGGAGACTGTGTTTGCCTCTCCAACCGGCGACAAGTCATTCCGTGTCCGGTACTTTTCTCCCGAGTCGGAGGTCCCATTCTGCGGCCACGCCACAATTGCCCTCGGTGCTGCCTTGGCCTACCAGCAAGGCGATGGCATCTTCGCGTTGACTTTGAACGACGCTACCATCTCCGTGGAAGGCAGGAATTCTGACGAAGGCTGCTACGTGGCGCTGCAGTCGCCGGCTACGCACAGCCAACCCGCACCTTCGGATCTCGTCCTCGACGCTCTGAACCTGTTTGGTCTAAGCTATGACGACCTGGACAATACGCTGCCACCTGGTCTCGCCCACGGCGGCGCCGACCATTTGGTGCTGGCCCTTCGTAGCCGGGCCACGCTTGCAGCCATGAAGTACGACCTCGCTGCGGGACGGAAACTGATGCAAAGCGCAGGTTTGGTCACGATAGTGCTCGTGTTTGCAGAGTCGCCCCAGCGTTTTCACACGCGCAACCCGTTTGCGTCTGGAGGCGTGTACGAAGACCCGGCCACTGGTGCCGCCACCGCTGCGTTGGCAGGGTACCTTCGTGATTTGGACTGGCCGCACGGCGGAGTCATCGATGTTGTTCAAGGGGACGATATGGGTATCCCTTCCCGCCTGCGCGCGGAGATATCGAATGTGCGTGGCAGTTCCATCTGGGTGTCTGGCATGGCCCGAATCATGACTAACGTTTAAATCAGCGCTGTCGTGTGGTTGTATTGTATGGGATCCCACAGGGTAATGCAAGGAGGTTACAACCAGGGCCAATATACTGAAACTTGGAATTCGTAGACCGCAGGTATTAATTATATTGATTGTGCTTTCAGCCAAAATTCCAAATCTACTGGTTGATTTTTTGTACTGACTGCAACATTTCACATTATTTGAAGTCACACACTAATTCGACAGTTTCAGGAGTTTGATTGGCCACTTGAAAGTGTTCTGGCCTGTGATTGGCCGGTCGGTAGTCTGTCGATTTACAGTTAACGTTAGGTTTTTCGAATCGACTTGACAATCAAATAAGAAATGCTGGGCTCATGTGATAAACACTCCGGATACCCAATGGTGTGTATCCGAACAGCTCGCAATAATTATGGCGAGCGACAGCGCTGCTGTCAATCACGTGGATGCAGAGGATGACGATGACTCTTCCGGGGAAGCTGCGTTGGGAGGAGCCATGCGGAATGCTCTGCGCACGGCTATCACGCGCATCCGTCTACAGAATCCCATCGTTGGGTCGTTTCCCAGAACAACAAAGGTGCCGACGAAGGCGGTGGCGTCGGCATCGGACAACCTCAGGTATGCGAACCGAGTCAGGTATTCTGTCCATGCATGTTGATGTATCGACAGCTTCCTCATGGACGTGACGGGGTACGTCAAAGAAGCCAAGGACCAAATCGCAGAGAAAACGTCGTCCAAAGCCAAAGCTGTCAAGCTGGCGCACTGGGCCACCACAACGTGGGTGCCCAACCTCGTGCGGTCCACCATCTTAGGTACACGTGCCCCACGTTTGACAAACGCTTGTGCTATACTACGTCGCTTAGGCAGTGTGACATGGACTAGCTACGAAGTGACCACAGCACACCTCGTCGCTACGTCCCCTGCACTATCTACAGCATCTGACCTGCAGGTTCACTTGCAAGGTCAACGCATCGAGTGTGTATCACATGGCCTCGTAGACGTTGCTTCCGTGGGCATTTGGCGTGTCGGTCGTGGCCGGTACGGTCGCCGGCTCGCTGCACGGAACTCTCTGGTCCGTATCCGAGACAGCATTGGCCCGGTTCAAGCGCGAAGCAAGCAGTCCATTTCGCGTTCGTGGTGTCCTCTTCAGCCACACCTCGACGCATTTGGCCATGTTTGCCAGCTACGAAACCACGAAAACTTTCTTGATGCATCAAGTTGAGGGGGATCACACGGACGTCCAAGGCGCGGCGTGCATCGTGGGAGCGGCAGCCGCGTCCGGACTCGTCGGGGAACTAGCCACGCACTTTGCAGCTCCGTTCGAGCACCAATCCTTGTACGAGCTTGATTAGTTATTTCGTAGTTTGTTTGCTTAGTAGTGACTTTGTCTGGTGTAGTGCGGCTGCAAGGCAGGAACTTCGAACTCTTCCGCTACCGTCGCTCCGAAGCATGGCCCCGTCCGGCTTGTCCACCATGCTAGGTAAGACGATGCCATGATTGTACCAGTTTGCAACGGATGGAGGGTGTGTGTGTAGGTTGGCTCGCCTACGAGTTTGCAAAAGAAGCGCTTGAGGCACCGTCCCATGCTGAAGTACAAAACCATGGTTAGCTTAGAATAGTGCGCCACGAAAATCGTAACAATAATGTTAACTAGTTAGGGCTGGTCTGGATGCCACCCCATAAAATTATGCCATTACCTGTTTTGGCAAGTCTGCAAAAATTTCCCAAAGTCTCATATCCCATGAGAAAAAGGAGAAAAGAAGAATCTACAAAGTTGTCTGGATACCAGCTAAATGTTGGAAAAAATATTCGATTTCCGATTGATTGTGAAGTGCAGCATTTCACTGTCAACGTGAACGCAAACCTCCATAATAAAGTTGGACCAAATCGGTCCATTTTTTTATGCCATAAAACCCCCGATTCTCAAGAAAATTGTGGTATAAATTTTTGAACTTTGGTGGCATCCAGACGCACAAAATATCGAAATATGGAATAATATTTCGATTTTGGCAACTTTTCTTCGAAAAACGGTCATTTTATGCCATTTTTCGTGGCATCCAGACCCGCCCTTAGTAAATAAAAATTTACTATGGGCGGGTCTGGATGCCACGAGTAAATAAATATGTAACGCAAACGTTGGTAAAATCGAGAGTCGAGCACACTGCAAGTACTGTACCGTAGTTGGGTGATTGTTTTGTACGTGGGGCTGTTATTGTCGATTTTCTTCAAATTTCCCAATATTGCATGGTTCGTTCAATCGAGCACAAATAGAGCAGAGACATCTGATTGGTCATTATCCACTACGTCCTTTCCAGTAGAAACTCGAAAATGGATTGTAGCCAATCAGCGACAAGTAATTTCGGATGGACCAATGGGAGAGATTGGTGCTCGATTCGCTCGGCGAGATTCAATTGAACGGGGTCCGGAAATTCATACCGAATCTCCAATAATTGACATTGCATTTCCTTGTCGAGCATGTTGCGACACATGTGCAAGTTGATCATTGTTGAGAACTTCTCATACAGTATTTTATTCGTCATGTAGATATTAACTGTAAATACAGTATTTTATTCGTCATGTACATATTAAATACAGTACTACGTAGTATTTTAATCGTCTGTAGATATTAAATACACTATATATTAAATACCAAATCCTGGGAATAATTCCCTCATTAAAACAACAGGCCCACCATTAATTTTACCCAAAAAAATCCCTTCCACAGCCCATAGCCCTGTAGGCTGGTACAGCACTCCGTCCCTGCCGCTGACAAGTGCATACGATGCTAAATCCCTGGTGTTATCTGCATCACCAGTGGTTAGCTATCGTTAACCAGTGAGTCGCACTTCACTAGTAAGAGGCGAGGAGGTCACTGTGCAGTATAATGGGTTTCATATAAACACCCAAGTTGAAGTGTCTTCTGAGAAAATCAGTGGTACTGTTTACTAAGGGAATTGTACTAGTACAATCTATCCGAATCTTCAAGTACAGCGCATACTCATGTCGCACCTCGCGATTGGCCAAACAGTTAATCCCAAGGATTAACGAATACTGACGTTGTACAAGTACGGTATTAATAACGTTATTACTGGTACATATTACAAAATACCTACCCAGACTTAATAGCTAGGTCCTCGTGTTCACAATAACTACTCTGGCGTCTGAATTTGGTTTTACCAATACTACTTGTAGTTTGTACGATATGAATTTATTTTATTCTCCGAAATCTGATCTGCGGTCCTTACTTCAGCTACCCCAGACGAAACAAATCATAGAGTACAGTAGTTACTACTCTGGTCCGATATGTTTGTCCAATTGTTTTCTCATTGGCGGCATTTTTCTAAAAAGTGCTATTGGAAGCAGCGGATTGGTCCACAAGAAAGCGCAAGATCTCCACATTGATTGGCTAGTTTCTGTCCTTTCCGAATCGTTTTCCTCGAGAAATTACAACGCTTCAAAGTGAGCCCCTCAGGTCACGACATATAAATTCATCCGGGGAGCCACCACTACTCATTTCTCATTCTTCAAACATCGTCCCAAGCATAACTACCCCATCAAGCATGCCTGAGGTCCACGCAGAGCTCACAGCACCGCACAACTATGTCGTGAGGACCGAAAGGAACCTTAAGCCTACCGAGCGTCGCGCCGTGTACGAACAGCTCCTCGAACGAAGTATTGGAGGCAAGCTTCCTTACGGAGCTATCCAAGATGTTGCACGTTGGTATTACTGCCATTCCAGGACCATCGCACGCATTTGGAAGCAAGGACGGCTCTCTCAGAGCCTTAGCCATGGACTTGCCGACGTCGCAACAAAAATGACGGGTATTACCCCTTTAATTTAATATTCCATGTCTCATATATCAACACATGTAATTATAGTGTTCTAAAGGTTAACTCGTTTAGGGAATTGTGGGCGCAAGAAAACACGAACCACCGAGGAAATCAAGGCCGCAGTTCAGAGTGTCCCTCATTACCAGCGGCAGACTCTGCGTGCTTTCGCTGCGAATAGCCAAATTCCAAAGACCACCCTCGTCCGCCACATGAAGGAGCAGAACAGCCTCAAGGCCCGGTTCAGCTACGTCAAGCCTATGCTGACCGCCGAAAACACCCGCACAAGACTGGACTTCGCCAGGAGCTTCCTTCGACTCTTGTCAGATGGGACCACTGTTTTCTCCATCATGCACGATGTTGTGCATGTTGACGAAAAGTGGTTCTATCTGACAAGAGTCAAGAAGAAATTCTACGTGTACGACGACGAGGAAGTCGCAGCCCGGTCGGTGAAGTCAAAGCACTTTATCACCAAGGTCATGTTTCTCGCCGCTGTAGCACGGCCCCGCTACGACCACACAAGGAAGACCTTCTTTGACGGCAAGATTGGCGTCTGGCCGTTCGTTGAAGTCGTCGCGGCGAAGCGAACAAGCAGGAACCGTCCCAAGGGTGCCCCCGTGACCATGCCGCAAAATGTCAACAGTGACGTTTACAAGTCGTTCGTGTTGGACAAGGTCGTTCCAGCAATTTGCGAACGATTCCCCGTAGGCGATCTGCGGCGAGGTGTACGAATCCAGCAGGACAATGCGAGTCCTCACCGACATGTTACAACGGCGTTGCTACGTAGCTCTGGGGTACAAAATGTCAGTGTGATTAACCAGCCGCCGAACAGTCCGGACTTTAATGTCTTAGATTTAGGGTTCTTTAACTCTATTCAAAGTCTACAGCATCAAAAATGTACTCGAACCATCGAGGAACTAATTGATGCTGTCAAAGCCGCGTTCTTTGAGTTGCCAATGGACACTGTGTCAAAAACATTCATAACCTTGCAAAAAGTGATGCAAACGTCCATTGAAATGCTGGGAAGTAATAACTACACGCTTCCTCGCATGAACAAGAACGCTACCATTGCCGACTTAGCAACCTATAATGTTCAATGTGATGCATCCAGTCTTGAAGGCGCACTACTTCAATTGGATCTTCGCCTTGGAGAAGAGTCTCAACTGGAGGAACTGGTGAATTCCCACCAGTAAGTGGACCTCGAAGTATAATAAAAATTCATTAAATTTATGTTGGTTGTTATGATATTTTAGAGTTCGATACAAAAGATAAGATGTTTTGGACATGCTCGGTATACTTAAATGAAGTCAAAACAAGCGGACAAATATACCGGACCAGAGTAGTATTGTGTACGGGTATGGTAGAACTACAGGATTATTTTTAGTACAGTACTAAAAAGTAGCGGTATCCATGAGTGCGTAGAATACAATGTTGTTTCGAGTACAGATGATCGGATTTGTAACTTTGTTAGTCATCATGTCACCACCACAGTAGCTCGAACGATGACTTGATAACGTTAAAAACTACTCTGCTACTAACTTACTGTACTCCGGAGTACTATTAATAGTAACGTTATTTGTATACTGTAGTATTCGTATTGCAAAGTGATTGTTTATTAACGTTGAATAATGCCAATTGTTGCAATACAACTTTTTTTGTTTTTCCGAGAATGGCTATAATTCTTGATTGAGGCATCGTTTTTGAATACCGAAGTGCCCTAAATTGTAGACAATTTTCGGGGCAATCCACCAATTATTAACGCGCAATGTATTTCGCACAATTGAGCTGTATACAGCTCTTCATAGATGCTATAACGTAAATGATCAATTTATGATACACTGATCAATTTATGATATACGCAAAGCAACCAATCAGGAGGCAGAAATCAGCGAATTACCCTAAACACGCACTTTCGAAGCGTTTGAGTATACATAGATTAAGTATAATTGATCATCGAAATAAGTGTAATTTTGCTTGGAAAATGTAAATTTGACCGTGTTGATTACCGCAAAACTTAATACTTTCTAATGGAAGAAGCAGCCCTGCATTTCAGCTACAAGCATCAAGTGTATCGAGGAGATTTGAAGGTTCTGCTGAGGCACCTCTCTTAAATGTATCAACAATTGATCATTTACGTTAGGTGTGCCAATTGTTGACGTATTATTTTTTTAACCTATGGCTACGAGTATACATATTCAGAGGTTTGTTCTGTGATTGGCGCTTGTCCAATTGGCACCATTAATAGTTATGATTTCTATTGAACAAAAATATGAAATTCCGCATCACTGATTGGCTCCAGTTAAAATGATACTAGTACGTGTATAATTGGGATATACCCATTGGCACTAAAACAGCTGCAATCGGATTGGTCCAAATACCAATTTCTCAGGTTTGGGTACTACTGTAGTGTGCGCGTGGCGAGTACGTAGTACCACTGTAGTACAAAAATCATGGGTTGGGACATGTTCCTCTATATGTACACCAACCTTCTCGAGCATTCGTCAACTCCCCTCAACACACTCACAATGAACGTTCATCGCGACTCGATCTTGTTGCTCTACTTCACTGCGTCCGCCAAATTCAGGCACATGTATCACACCAAGGACTTGTACAAAGCCGAAATCAACGAAATCAAAACCATTTTGAAAGACATTGGCCAAAGCCGCCGCAGACCAACGCTCTTTCGACCTCGACGTGTCGAGCCCCCTGTCCCTGAATGCCCCGAGTACCAATCCAAACGCATCAAAGTGTCTGGTGTGCGGGTGCCATTTTCCATTCATGTGGCTCGCCGATACATCCACCGATACACGAGCCTACCAACTATCCACGAATGCGAGGCATGAAGTGCCACTGAAGTCCTCCACTAACAAATGTATGTCGATGAAGTGTAATATAATGTGCTGTTTGCACTTGTTCTTGAACACGTATGCTCCTCTCGATGGATTACGACGGTTCATGCAACGTTCCTCATTACGAGATGTCTAATAGTGTTGTTGCCTAGTTCGGCATCAAATGCCTTTGAACACAGTTGCTTTTATGTTGTTGGTACATTCAAGGTACCAGTAGCGAACAGAACGACTCTACCTGGTAGCTAAACTTGTCAGCAAGTACGACAACGTAGTAAGCTCCGCATGAAATAGTTTCAATGAGCACGTCTACCAATAGTTGGTAGATTAATCAACACCCCTACTGTAGCAGCCTTTACAATTAACAGCCCTCACCATTCTTGCAAAGCCAAGGGTGCGACGTAGTACCGACCGTTCACTGACTTCGTTTTTCCGACGAGATATTTCGAATAACGTTAACGTTATTGATGTACTAGTATTGTGCTTTTCACCTGTGTTGCCCCTTGTATTGGCACGTTAATGCCCCACCTAAAAGGGACGTACTCGCGCAGTTCCTTCTTGCTCGCAGGGTCGACCTTGGAGTACGCGACGGGGAAGATCCAGCGCGCGGACACGCGGGACGTGAACCAGTCGCCTTCGGTCAGCCGCTTGATGAGCAGCAGCGCCAACTCGGCCGCGTCCGTGACGACATCCAGGACCTTGTTGATGGACGCCACGGCCTTGTCACGGATTGCAGTCTCTTCCGCGGTTGCAAGCACTTCGAGCGTTAACTGTGTTGTGGTTGGAAATCGTAGTGCAAGTTCCACTACCTTCATTATTTTATCCAATCAATGATTTTTATGGTTTTGATTGGACATAAATACACTGAGGCAGACATACTTGTGGAGAGGTGCAGTCGTCGACACAATGCCCAAAAGGCACACATGATTCCAAGGGTATCGTTATGTGATGGACGAGTTGGTGGTGGTATACAGGATTATTAACTTTGCATCACTTGTGTACGTAATCACTACAAATAAACACGTAGCATGAGGAGATGAGTGAATTGGTTGCTCCTCTTAGCATCATCCATCCTCCAAAGCTTCCTTGCACGCCGATGGGACCCCAGCATCAAATGGTACAATCAACTATCACTGCCACACATCGTAATCCATTTTCACACAATTTAGAGTGTATTTGATGGAGTGGTGGCGAGATGCGCAGTGCCGGTGGTCACAAGCGCTGCGCATGTCATCACCATGCCACCAAAACACCCTTCTAGTGAACAAAGTAGTGTGAAAACTTGGTGGCCGTTGGTGATCGATTTAGAGGAAACACAGAGTCGATATGACATGGCTAGTCGTGGTGATGTACTGCATGTACAGTACAATGGAGTGGTGGGGTGGTCACATGTG
>NW_009798272.1:32435-66311 GCF_000520075.1 Aphanomyces astaci | reverse complement strand
AACTGGGGTTCATTACTATGTCTACTCCTGATCTCGACAGTGGAGCTGTATGGTGGTGATTGCAAGGTAGCTGTTGCCGTGCCATGCTACGAGAGTAGAAGTTGAGGTAACAGGAGTTGGTTAGGCAGGATGGGTGGGTGTGGGTTGTATGCATTATTTGGCGAGCATATGCCGTGGCCGCAGGAATGGCGGTGGTGGTCGTGGTAGTGTAGCCAGGTTCTGGGGTCGTCCCGTACTACTGTACGTCCTCCTAAGCGTACGATTCGTACGCTTAGGAGGATGAATCGAGTGCGCAAGCTCCAACGTAGCGGTGGCGTGGTAGTCACGGCATACCAACGCACCTTTACCGGTAATTTTACTCATCGTAAAACAACTAACGTTACAGTAGGAATTATGGGTGCCAAGTTTATTCAAGTTTGTTTGCCCATTTCAAACGGGCAAACAACTTGAATAAGGTTTTACAGTAAATAACGACATCCCATAACATGAAAGGTCCGACCGTGAAGTGGTCATTTATAGATAGCCTGTGTCCGAATTATCCTATTTAGGGCTATAACTAGGACAGTAGGGGGGCTCCTCGGCCTGGTTCGCTTCGCTCCCGGCTTCCGGTGCTCCCAACCTTTCGATAGATCATTCCTGTTATATTGAGTCGACTCGCGGGCGAACGGGCCTAAGCTCGCTCCTAAGCGTTCTGGATATAGAATATTGTATGTACTTGTATAGGGATATTATCAGATATACCCATAACTCCTAGTCCTAATTTCAATTATTGCGATCAACCTCCGACCCCTCTGATTGGTCGGAGGTGGTCGGAGGCGGTCGGACCTTTCGCATTATTCATCCATAATTCCTAGCCAATTAAGCGCTGCTTGATAAGATTATTGTAGAATGTTGAATAAGTCAATGAAATACCTCATCCGTAAAATGACATTTTTAAGGTAGATTTCCAATTTAAGAGACAAATTTTGGAGTCGCTGCCGGGAAATGGAAGCAGCTGGCACTGAGGAATTGGTGTCGACTTCTGAAAACTGATAATTGAACAGGAAACACAGGTCTTTCCAATAAGCACTGAAACATCTATTTTCACAGTATCTATCATGTCATAATATCCCATTTTCTAAGCAAAAACGCATCCAAAGTAGCGGACAATTTAAGAGACGTATTTTAAGCTTGATCTTAGTATTTATCCATGCATATATTTTTTGTGGTTAGGTATAGTATTCTGTCAGGTACATATGCAACCATAAAAGGTTATGTATTTATAGAGCCATTGATTTATATAACATTAAAACACATGGGAACAAGAAGAACATTTATTTAAAGAGGTATGTGTACACAAATTTCAAGGTGGGTAGGTCCGATGTCCCTGAAATTGTCCCATGTCTCTTAACAGTAAATTGGAAATCTACGTTACTAGTAGGGCCACCCTAGCTGCCACAAAAAATGTCAGAAAACACCTACTTTTGCAACTTTTCAGAAATATTTTGACAATTTTTCAAGCGACAACTTTTGTGTGTTTGGCTACCAAATCTAACATATATTAAGTGACATAATACGTAGAGTTTTGACTGCTTTCGGACAGAAAAAAGTTTGAACTGCAACTGTCCATTTTTTATCAGCATGATATTCTATCAATACAGTAGTTCCCATTCCATCATGTCATCCAGAGGTCACATCAAAATAATTTGAAAATATTTTCTCGCCTCTCATTTGAAAAGGGAATTCTCTGTCAGAATGTTATTTGACCTAAAATTTCTGTGGCATCCAGGCTCGGCCTTACAGTTAACCCAATCTTAGAATGAATTTTTTTTAAAGGAGAGTTTTAGCCAAGGAGCGCAAGACAAACTATGTTTAAAACATGGTCAAGACGAATGAATGAACCGAGGACAGCGGTGCGAGCTAGCCCGGGTGTTTGGGAGACGATGCGCTTCCGGAGGGGTCCTTTTTCATGCTCTGGTGCACTGTATACTGCTTGATGATGGAGATGTTCCAAGACGCTACAATGAGATAATGACGTTTGTTGATATTAGCTTCCTGATTAGCTGTTTTGCGTATATCAAATTGATCCTCACACTACAGAGTGCACTGTATCAGTGTACTCGAGTAATCAAATATAGGCGTACAGAAATTATTCGGAAGCACAGTGAAAATTGAGCATCATTCCTGATTGATTTTGACCATAACTTCTAAGATAAACTAATTAGGACCCACTAAGCATTAAAATCGGATTTCTATAGTGAAATTCTCTATCTGGAAGTATACCCATTGTCAAGGCAATAACCTATTTTGCTGAGATACAGTTGTTCAAGGCTCGACAAAGTGAACCTATCAATCATTTCCAATCGTAGGTAAGGTGATTCATGTAATTCCCGGCCAGCTTGGCCTACTTTCTGCGTGCCATAACTCGTCACCCATTCATCCGATGAGGCTGCGAAAACACGCATTTTGAAGATCGTGACGAGCTTTATAACTTTATGCAGGTCCCATCATTTGTATCACATGGTCAATTTGCTCGTCGAATTTCTAAAATTGAAATTTCCCTGTGTGAATTTAATTCCCGGCCAGTGAATAATACTACGTATATACTTGAGTGACAAAATCCCCAGAACCTCTTAATAATGATATGTATAAAGTATTCAAGTAATTAAATTTAGAAATGCAACTAATATAAAAACTGTATTACACGGAGAAGTAGAATATTAAATCTTACAAGTATGTGATACAAGAGTAACGTAGGGCACCAGTCATCGGCAAAGACACCAGTCATCGGCACTGTTCTAAGCCAATAGAAATGCCTGAATACCTCTTATTGGTCAAAATGTAGTTCTTCAAGAATTAGTGCCCCTTATAAATTAGAGGTTGAACCTGTCAATTTTGTGTTGATCATACAGAAATCGTTACTGTAGCCCATTCTAAACACATATTCCTTTGATAGCTAATATGATGACAGCATCCCGCGAACTAGAGCGTGGGGGATTCAATACATTACACAAGTCTAAATCGTTGCCGATGACTGATGCCCTACAAAAAACGCTACTTTTGAAAATCCTTACTGCACCTGTTTACTATTGAAATTGATATCCTTGGAATAGTCGAAAGACAAGGCATTTTTTTGTACTAGTAGTCTTTAGTTGAAATGCACCATACTAGTAATATAGCAAATGCGCAAAAGTCCCAGGACCAACATACTACTAGTACGTAGGAATTGAATCGTTACTCGGAATTACATGCAACAGTATCACATGGCACATTACAAGAGCGGCTTCACTTTGTCGTACAGTCTGTCGTATGTGACATTGTCGTTGAAGTCGACGAAAATGCCGTTGATAAAGATCGCTGGCGTTCCGTACACGCCCCGCGTGCCTCCGTACTTGAAGTCCCAGCGCACTTCGAGGTTGCGCTGGCGATTGGCAAGGCCGGCATCGATTACGCTGCCCTTCAGGTCGGGGAAAGCGGTCGCCGCCAGCTTCTTGATGTTCGCGGACACGCCTTCCACGGTGGCGTTATGGGAAAACAATTTTCGGTTCTTGAGCACCGTGTCGGCCCACTTGGCGAAGGACGCGTCGTCGTTGGTCGCGTTGAGAATGGTCGTCGCGGCTTGGTGCAAAATGTAGGCGTTGCGGTGGTACGGAAGGGGGAAGTGGTGAAAGAGCACGCGTACGTCGATCGGGTATTTGTCGGCGAGCTTGACCACGTTCGGGAACGCATGCGCACTATCTGGGCACAGTAAGTCGAGGAAAAAGTCGATTTGGATTGGGGCGTCGGGGGACCCATCGTTGTACGGAATGCCGAATGGGTGCGCGGGAATGGGGGCCTCGGCGGCTACAAGCGCCAAAGGCGCGAGGGCGGCGAGCAGCGTGGTGGACTTGACCATAGCGTGGATCGTTCAAAAGTGAAGTGTATTGGAAATGAACGAGCATTTACCATGGCATTCGTGATTTATACGCTACGTCCAACTACAAATGTCGTACTGTAGTTAGTTACCAGTATACTGTAGTACCATAGATATACTGTATCCATGAGTCTGAATCTTGCCGGGACATGACAACCTGAGCTGTCCCTTGTTGGTGGGTTACTATTATTAACTGTAACGGTAACTGCGTATGTTGTAAGAGTAGCCGAGGCCACTTTAGCAGTATAGTACTATTAGTACTATTAATAGTAGGTCGTTGCATTTATGTTAGTGCATGCTGACGAACGCTGTTGACGACTAATACTGGTAGGTCCATGAATAATTCCCTCATTTAAACAGTTCCAATATTGTTTGACCTGACAATGAGGGAATTGTGTAATCTGGATACACCTTTTCGCCCGTAGCCCGGCAACCTACCTGCGACTCCCCAGTGAGTACATACGATGTTAAACCCCTCGTAAGAGGTAAGGTGGTCCGAGCTTACAAAGTTCCATATAAACACTCAAGTTGCAGTGTTTTCTGGACAAATGGAACAGTTTTAATGAGGGAATTGTACTAGAGGTCAATTCCAACCGTCGAAATGTAAGGCCCTTGTTTCAAAGTGCGAAATGGACCGTATCGCAGACCAGACGATTTTTATACCCACGAGAACATGTTGGCATTGTCAGCCGTGCTGGTTGGTCCCTTGCCCTTGGCAAGCATTTTCGATGTGGCTGCAACATAGGAATGACACCACCCCAGTTGATACTCTAAAGCATGACGTGCTTGGGTTCGTCTTGCTTTCTCCATCGAATTAGATCCTTGAATTTCCATGACACGCCAACGCGTCGCCCGTCCCTGTCTGTCGCGGTAGTACTACTGTACAGGTGCACTGTATCATCGGGACATCAATGGTGATCGAGCACAGTGGACTCGTAGCGCTAACTTTGCCCATGACTTCGAAAGCGAATAGTACTGCTGACCCTGCAACATTGGCAGCGGACATACCACCAGTTAGTGCCTGCCTCATGCCCACTCAGTTTGATTTGTACAATATATTTGTTAGATCCAAATAATATAGTATACATATTATTACAACCCAACACAGACCACGCAACCAACGACCTAATCCGGTTGGCATTTTTATGATGGAAAGTCAAGTTTAGGATCGCATCATGCAATACAAGCACGTGGATTGGCTCCTGGGTGGGAGCGAACCCAAAGATCAAGAGTAAAAATACCTTGTCACAGTCGGCCCATAAAAATGATATCGTGTGCCAGCCGTACATGTGGGACCCTTCGTAAGCGTACACATTGCAAATACGTCGAAGTACTACAGTACATAGTCGTATGTACCTGCGCTTACCAGGAATTTCAGAATCACGTCGTCGTACTACAACCAAAAGCCAAGCCACACACACATATGCCATTGTTGAATTCACGTTGAAGCAGCATGGTCAGTCTCGTTGCCGTCATCGCTTTCGTCGCGGCCGCCGCCACCGCCGACGCACCCGTTCCCAAGCGTCCGTTGGGGCTCACGTACAACTACGGGTCCCCGCACGCTTCGATCCAACTCGACTTTTTCCTCGACCTACTGTGCCCGTACAGTCGTGATGCCTTCCCCCACGTGACCAAGATCGCCGACGACTACCCGGACAAGATCCGCGTCCTCTTTCATCACTTCCCCCTCCCGTACCACCGCAACGCGTTCGTGCTGCATCACGCCGGTCAGGCATTCGTGAACATCACGGGCAGCGACGAAGCGTTTACGCGCTGGGCCGCAGCTGTGTTCAAGAACCAGTCCGTGTTCAACCAAGACGTCGGGCTTCCGGAAACCAAGGCCGCCATCAAGAAGCTCGCGCTCGCGGCGTTACCCGAGCTAGGAGGCGGCGACGTCGACAGCGGACTCAAATCCCGCGACCGCAATCTCGAGGTGCGCGCGGACTTTAAGTACGGCACCACCCGGGGCGTGTATGGCACCCCCAGCATCTATCTCAATGGAATCCATGCGTTCGACGACGTCGACTATGACATTTTGTACGCCAAGATCCGCCCGTTGTTGGGCTAATACGCGGATCGGGGGGAGGGTCTGTACTGTACGTGGATGTAGTAGTAGCAACCACTGCGAGTATATCTTGTTAAAAATAAAGAAAAACATATGTCGTTGAATGGGTGGTTGGGAGTGCACGCTAGTTGCTAAACGTGGCTACTACTACAAGTAGCACTTGCTACACCAGGGAAAAGGCTCGTGACTTGAATTAAAAGGCTGGTGACTTGACACCACGGAAAGACTGAAACTTATCGTGCAACGTTAAAACTCTGCGATAATGTTTTGAAATGTCAATATTGGAGATTCGGTATGAATTTCCGGACCCCGTTCAATCGAATCTCGCCGAGCGAATCGAGCACTAATCTCTCCCATTGGTCAATCCGAAATTACTTGTCGCTGATTGGCTACAATCCATTTTCGAGTATCTACTGGAAAGGACGAAGTGGATAATGGCCAATCAGTTGTCTCAGCTCTATTTGTGCTCGATTGAACGAACCATGCAAAATTGGGAAATTTGAACAAAATCGACAATATTTCAGTCCAATATAATAGTTGTACTTGATCGAATCCACGACAATTCGAAAGAACGAACGAACAATTCCTGCGCAGTTATTCGAGTCCTTATGACTAGGTAGTTATCCTAAGTCGCCGATGACGGGAATGTGTGTGTCGACTAGAGATAGTGTGCGATCGATGTGTATAACGTTGGTGGTGTACACATGTGATTGGATGCAAACTCGTCTGTAAATAGTTGACTCTCAGTTGTTGTGCATCTCCTTGGCCCTTTCAAACGCGACCCAGCCTAAACGATTCGCAACATTGTTACATATAAACATATACATATAGATCCAACGTACCCACGACGGTGGCCCCCGCTGAAATGGCCATCTCGGACGCAGGGGGCAGTTTCACATACTTGAAATGTCTACACGCGTCGGCGCTATCCATCCCAAACGATCAGAGATTGCATCACGCTTGTAACCGAGTTGGGGGGGGGTTCTTCCGTACAACGCCACGTGTTCAAACGGCGCTGTCAAATGCGACACGACGTCCACCGCCACCCCGGACACGGCGCCGGCTGCGACGATGCCAGCCATGGGATGCCACTATAATGTAGCCATCAGATTGAAAAAATGATGAAAGAAACATTCACACAGGAAGTACAAACCTCCCTGTTGTCCACCACGTATGCTCGAATACTTTGGTAGGTGGCAAACATTGCCATATGGGACAGCCCATGGCTGAAGGTCACGCCCCCCAGCCGACTCGGACGATCCGCCACCGCAAGTTGGGGAAAGAAGAACTTGTCCGTGGCTCCTGTAAGTACTCCGTGAAGGGCCCCCGCCGAGCCCCCAGCTACCATGGAGATCCACACGGTCGAGCCAAGAGATTTGTGGGTCTAAGCAAGGTGAGTTATATTGCATTGGATAAAGAAACTACTGAACGTTATGTGTACTTGACGTTCCGACAGGTGTTCAATCGCAATGTCGTATGCCGTCCACAGTATAAACCCTAGCGAAAACAAACAAGGTTTAAAACGTGGTTACGGAGAATGAATGCACCGAGGACAGCCGTGCGCGCTAGCCCAGGAGCTTGGGCGACGATACGCTTCCGAAGGTATCCGTTTTCATGTTCTGGCGCACTGTGCACTGCTTGATGATGGGCAGCTTCCAAGACGCTAGTTACAATGATATAATGACGTCCATGATAGCAAGTGTGTGATGAGCATGCATGCGGACCCATGGAACATGGCCGTGCCTTCCTTCACGGGCACCCGTGGTGGTCGCAACTTGGGACGATATCGAGCTAGTCGCGGTGCCATGGAGCGCATTGTAGAGCGTAGCGTGCCACGGACGACTCCGGCAACCCCCGCGTTAAGCACGCCCTTGTCCTTGTCGGAGCTGCTCGAGCTAGCAGCGCCTGACATGGTGCAATTATGGCATTATTGTGGGATGTCATCCCACGTTTATGCAACAAGTGACAAGGCACCCTGAAATTCGATACCAAGTTGGAAATACCAATTTTGAAGGACTAAATTCGATACCAAGTTGCCTTGTATTGTGCTTTTCACATATTTTGCCCGTTGTTTTAGCTCCTAAAACCATCCAAAGTTTAACCTAAACTGAAGTTGCACTCGACGTAAGAGTAAGCTTCCCCACCGTTCTGTCATTGGCTGATCTAAAACTTGCGTTGTTTTACTAAAACTACTTCGTTTTATTAACTCCCGTGGCCAAGCAGTCATGCAGAGTAATGACCTACTGGGGTAAGCTCGCAGTGCACCAGCTCACACGAGCTTTGCAGCCAGCTTGTTAGCAACTCTTTGGCACGAAAAGTCGAGCAAGAAGCACTCAACATCAACCTTTATCGAGCGTAGTCAAGAATCACACTCGCGTGTATTAGGTAATCCACTCTGTAAACCCCCGCGTTTGCCGAAATGAAATGGGCAAACGCTTCAGGTTAGCAACATATGCTGCAGGAACAGCTCTTGCTCATCCAATCATAGGTACTTCCGATTAGCTAAAACTAAGTTGAATTAATCTAAAACTTCGTCACCCACTGGTTAAAAGCGGGTATTTATACCCAGATTAGACAAAATATGTGAAAAGCACAATAATACTTTTTTGGGTGGTAACTTCCACCTATTAATAGTTCACGTTAGGAGTAACAATTTACATTGAGTGACTTCACTGTCAATATCAAAACAACGATGGACACGTGTGGGCGACACTACGGTAGCTAATCTCACCAGCTGCACAACCGTGGAATCCAGTGTTGGAGTATATTCAATTCCCATGCCAACTGTACACACGGTGCCATGGAGCGCATTGTAGAGCGTAGCGTGCCACGGACGACTCCGGCAACCCCCGCGTTAAGCACGCCCTTGTCCTTGTCGGAGCTGCTCGAGCTAGCAGCGCCTGACATGGTGCAATTATGGCATTATTGTGGGATGTCATCCCACGTTTATGCAACAAGTGACAAGGCACCCTGAAATTCGATACCAAGTTGGAAATACCAATTTTGAAGGACTAAATTCGATACCAAGTTGCCTTGTATTGTGCTTTTCACATATTTTGCCCGTTGTTTTAGCTCCTAAAACCATCCAAAGTTTAACCTAAACTGAAGTTGCACTCGACGTAAAAGTAAGCTTCCCCACCGTTCTGTCATTGGCTGATCTAAAACTTGCGTTGTTTTACTAAAACTACTTCGTTTTATTAACTCCCGTGGCCAAGCAGTCATGCAGAGTAATGACCTACTGGGGTAAGCTCGCAGTGCACCAGCTCACACGAGCTTTGCAGCCAGCTTGTTAGCAACTCTTTGGCACGAAAAGTCGAGCAAGAAGCACTCAACATCAACCTTTATCGAGCATAGTCAAGAATCACACTCGCGTGTATTAGGTAATCCACTCTGTAAACCCCCGCGTTTGCCGAAATGAAATGGGCAAACGCTTCAGGTTAGCAACATATGCTGCAGGAACAGCTCTTGCTCATCCAATCATAGGTACTTCCGATTAGCTAAAACTAAGTTGAATTAATCTAAAACTTCGTCACCCACTGGTTAAAAGCGGGTATTTATACCCAGATTAGACAAAATATGTGAAAAGCACAATAATACTTTTTTGGGTGGTAACTTCCACCTATTAATAGTTCACGTTAGGAGTAACAATTTACATTGAGTGACTTCACTGTCAATATCAAAACAACGATGGACACGTGTGGGCGACACTACGGTAGCTAATCTCACCAGCTGCACAACCGTGGAATCCAGTGTTGGAGTATATTCAATTCCCATGCCAACTGTACACACGTACAGTATACGCTACGCTGGACAGTAACCCATCCCATGCATTCAAAATATTTGTTCAATTTTTATATTTATATAATTTATTAAACGATTGATTTTTTTAAAATTGATTTATTGTCCAAGTAGTAGTTGGCGGTTCCGTTGATACTCTTGTTGGTGAGGCCACTCCACAATCCCAGTGTAACGTTAGAGTACATTTATTTACCAGGTGAGGCGAGGACCTCGACCGGCACACCCACGGATGTAACTGTTTTCGTCTTGGTTTTTACCACTTGAAAGTCGTTTCATCATGCGACAAACTGAACCAAGGCCGTGCCCATTTGCCGGGTGTGGTGCTAGCCCCCAAGTAGAAATACTGCGACCCACAACAGTGAAATCTGTAGTGCATACCTTGACACCCCAAGAAGTCGTACCGTGCGCGGATGTTTTGGAGGCTTTGTCAATGCGCAGTAGCGACATAAAACGAGATTGAAACTGAGAGACTGCGACATTTTAACAACGAGATGAGGTCTCAACACATCACCCACACCTTTTGCTTTATAATTTCTACTTCATACGAACTATTAGTAGTACTATTAATACAGTAGTAATACACGTTAACTATAGTGTCCTATTGATGGCGGGTTTACGTTGACAACTGTGTGAGTGCAATTTTAATGCTCCAGCCAATCAAAAGACAGTAATTTTAATGCTCCAGCCAATCAAAAGACAGTAAAATTATTGTACTTACCTGGTAGTAGAAAGGGCAAGTATTTTCAACCAATCAGAATTTCCAGAGTGATTCAATATTGAACACCAAGCGAATTTTTTTATAGACAAAACCAAGGATATAATTCATTTTAGCTGATACGGAGGGTTAAAATGCACGACAATCCACCGGATGACGCAAGTTTATCCGGCGGAGCGAAAGATCGCAAAAACGGCTCCATCACGTTGAACATTAATCACGATGACAGCGACTACGACAACGACGACGCAAGTGGATGCCGTGTGCTTTGGCTCCGGCCGATTCTTGGTATGTACCACGTCATGGCGTTCTCAACAACCCCCCAGTGAGGAGTCCTTATGATGCACATGCGTAGCGCGCGGTGCTAGTTCCTGTGTGGCGCCACGTGAACTTGAACGTCGTGGTGCTGCAAACCCGGGGCGACGACTTTGTCAAGCAGTGTACGCTTGACAACCTTCAATACGAAGTGGATACCGTGGAGCGAGATGGGTCCGTGTCCACTCAAGAGGTGCGTCCTCGTGCAAGTCGCCAGATCTTTCGATCGTTGTTATGTGGTGTAAGTAGGTCCAACTGGCTGGCGTGGCGTCGTTGGGCGTGGCGGCGCAGAAAGCCGCGTTCTTTGGTCGCATTCCCGAGCTGACACACCTTCGCTACGTTGGCGTTGGCGTAACGGAAGCGGGGATTCACCCGAGTAGCCAAGCCATGAAGGACTTGGCGGCGTTCTTGGTCGCGCTTGTCGAGTATTTCCCAGGTAGAACTATCCTCGTATCTTGACCAGATTCCATTTGTGGGATGGGAACACGTAGACAAGTGCATATCCGTGATCAACACGGACAACTTGGCGGCCAACGGCGACTTGATTCGATCGTACGCATGTTCATTGCCATGCCTCGACCCATAACACATCTGAAATGTCGTCGTCTGTTATAGCATCGTGTTGGAGCTCGTTCCTCCGGCGCTCCAGCCCCTTGTGGCGTCCCACGTCACATTTCACAACTCGATGGTAGACAGGATCACCGCCAGCCGGCCGTCGAACTCGATGGTGCCGTACACCGAGCCATTGCCGCCGAAAGCGCTGGTGATTGAGGACTTGACCGGGCAACTGCCATTGGCATGGGGTAGCATTCCTGGCGTCCAGCTTCGCACCCAGCCCAGTACAAATATATATACCCTCGAGGTGTATATATATCAAGCATCATCCCGTAGATGCACTGACGCAAGACCACTTGCTTAAACTGGGCATAGCCAATGCTACGCATACAGCCATGGTGTACGCCCTCGCGCTGTCCAGACTTCCGACGACAGCTGCCGCGCCACCGGTGGTGTTTACTTACTTGGACGGTCTCGTGCAAAAAGATCTGGCGCCTGGGTTGCTCACTCATGGCCTTTCCTATGTAAATATATAGTATACGAAATGTGTATATGTTTGATATATGTATTTGATATATATATAAGGTAGGATTGATGTATATAATATATATATATATATGATGTAGGGAGTGATCCAAGAAGTGTACAAGGACTGGATCCATCGATTGAAACACAAATATTTCGGCATGGATACGTTTTTTGTGGCGCAAAATGCATGGACAAAGTATACCATCCGCTTGTTGGCGACCATCGCTCCCCATGTCCAGGTACATAATCGTGTTGTTGGATGATATATATATATATATATATTATTGTTTTGCATGTATATAGTACCTGTAATACACTTTCAAGGTGACATAGCGTATTTGTCGTTGATCTGCACCGTGAAATATAGATTGTGATTATTGTGCTTTCGAGTGAAATGTCATTGTGTTGTGGTTTCTCGTTGGAATTTAAATCGATTTGATTGGCTACGTCTGATGAGCTCAACATTATTAGCCAATCAAAACCATCTCAATGAAATTCAACCAATCAGATCGATTGTGGATCGGTTTGGTCGGCGCGATTCGATTGCACCCCCTCCCCAAATTTGTATATATCAAATCGACAATATGATCGTGTATACATATATGATTGTATACCTCAATGGCCTCTCAAAATCTATATATATATATGTTTTGAGATATAATCGTATACATAGGATTGCATACCTCAATGGCTCAAATCAACTTAACAAATGGTATATTTAAATAATTTATTCACATTGGATTACATGGTCGTGCAACGGTACGACAATACCTACATATGTGTCAATATGTGAAAAATCGCGGATTTCTTTTGCTCTTTGGAATTCGATTCACAATGATAGTATGATACATAAATTTGAACATATATTTCGACGGGGAGATATATATATCACCATATTTTTTGCAGGCAAATCCTACGTACATGCCAAGCATATACTTTACATTTGCCACGGCTTGTCTGCTTCGCTTTTTGACCCCAATAAGCCACGGCGGCGGTATCGTCACAGCTCGCGGCAAACAATTTCTCGGTATATATTTTTATTCTTGCGAAAACCCTTGCGAAAACCAACAACCACAAGAACTATAGCAGGAGCAACCTGTTCAAGATGATATTTATTTGTTCTGATGGTTAGGCCAAATGGATCATGTACTTCGATCGGGCAATGGGCCAACCAAATGGACATATGCCACAGGACTGAGCGCCGACGTCGCGACTGGCGCGTACGACTTTCGAGACGACGAGGCGGGTGAAGTGCCGAGTCTGCTGCGCGAGGCGTCTGCGTCCGGCTCGGTGGAAGCCACCACCAATATGATGCGGACGCTGCTGCGTCGGTGGGGCGGGTACGACGACGCGGACGACCGATGGCGCACGTTTGCTGCGAATGTAGCAGCCATGTATCGTCGATTCATCACGTACGACGAGATTTGGTTGTGTTTATATATGTATATAAAGGAATCCAGGCTTGGAGATTGGATGCACCAAGAAGCAATATACTTGTCGTTGTGTTTTTGTGTTTTGATCAAACAGCACAAATATAAAAAGATATTTCAAAAACAAGATAAAAAACAGCACCAATATATATAAAAATATATTTCAAAACAAGAAGAAGTTATGGTTTTCATGATTGGTATGAGATATATAAATCTTGAATTGTGTTTGAACGATATACATCGTGAGATGGATAAACAATGGGGGTGTGCCATAGGGTCCCCCCTACGTCCGTGCTCGATGTGCTGACGGAGCTCGTAGCCCAATCCACTGAAGCCTTGAAGGATGAACTTGCCATAGCTGCATACGTGGCAGACTCTGTGGCGTCCACGTGGGCCATCGACGTGCACACGCATTTGTTTCCGCCATCCCATGATACACTCATGCTGTGGGGAATTGATGCATTGCTAACATATCATTACTTGGTCGCGGAGTACTTGATGACGGCCCCCGTCGCCCCCGAGACATTTTTGGTACGTTTACACTAGTAGTAGTACTAGTACTGGCCTTTGACGTTGGACAACTCTATCGATCACGATTCTTCTTGGGACTGGATTTTGTAACTAATTACTACGTAGTATAAACGTGATTGGTATATATCATCACACTAATCGAAGTCATACACTATTTTGACGTCGAACGGATGGTTTCCTGCACTCTGATTGGCTATAAACACACACCACTTTTGCCGATTCTTGTGTACATGTCAATGTCTCGGTAGTGTAGATAGAATAAACAACACACGACAATATTGTAATCCTTTTACCCCAAATTTGGTTGACTTTTGTGCTAATTCTTTGCCAAATCTATGATTCTTCGCCAAATCTATCATCGATCGATTCTTTGTACTAACTTTTGTATATAAAGATCGTTCAGTGTCACCCTAATCTTAGTCATACACTAATTCAAGGTTGAATTGGTCGTAGCGTGGATGATTTGATTGGCCACTTGATTAGTGTTCTAGGTTTTGATTGGTCGATCATCGATTGTCTGCCGATTTGGTGATTCTGCTCATTCGATTGAGCACCACCCAAACACTCCAATTTCGAATCGACTTGGCAAAATATTATTTGCTCTTGGATCGTTTATGTATCTTGCTTTCTTTGAATATATAATATATACAATATATATTGTATATATGATGGAATTGTTAGGCTTGGCCTAAGACAAAGCAAGCCGATGCCATCTGGACGCATCTGTTTGTCGACCGATCGCCGCTGTCGGAGGCGTGTCAGGGCGTTGTGACAACGTTAAACTTACTCGGTCTGTCGGCACTGGTGAAGACGCGCGACTTGCCCGCTATTCGAGGTATGCGATCCAAACTATATTAATATTTATATAATATTATGAGTATTCATTTACTCTTTTTCGATGGTATGTGTGCGTGTGCTACTGCTGATGGTTTGTACTGTTTAAACTGTTTTGTTTCGTCAAAATCGTTAGAGTTACTGTAAGTCACACACACCAATTATATATTCGATGTGGAATCGTGGTCGGAGCAGAGAGGATTTGATTGGCCACTTGATTTGCGTGGTGGGTTTGGATTGGTCGAATTTCGAGTGTCTGCCGATATTTGGTCATTGGCTCTCAATCGATATTCAGCACTCTCCCCCTCCTCCAAATTTGAATCGAATATATATAATAAATATATATATACGTACATATTGCTCAAGTAAGTGATTCGCGTGGGGGTCAACTGAGTGTACGAACTCTACTCTTTATTGTTGGCCAGAGTTTTAGATTTATGGCTGCGCCTAGCGTTGTTTATTGGCTTGGTCTTGAACGATATGTTGTTGATTTGAAAATATATTTGGTTGTTGATAACGGGTAAATATATGGAAATATGTACTCGTTAGCGTGGTTTGCAACCCAAGAACCCAATGCGTACGTGGACTTGGTGTTTCGTCTGGCCAAAATTCGCTATGTGGTGATGACCAACATTCCGTTCGACCCACAAGAAGCCTCTTATTGGACCAATCAGACGCCATACAACGCCAGGCAATTCCGCACGGCGCTGCGGGTGGACCAGCTGCTGCTGGGCGACTGGGCATCACTCGGACCTGCCCTGGACTTGCAGTACGTTTATATATCATATACGATATATAGTAGGAGCGATTACGTGTATCATATTTTGTCTTATTCATTCAGCCAGTTATCCTGAGATTGGGTGGGATGCACGTATATATACATATATATATATATATATATATATATATATATATATATATACCTCTTGTTTTGGGATTGTTGATGATATATAAAAAAAGATATGCATGGCTATAGAATATATCTTTGTTTTATGATTGTTGGCGAGAATACATGACTGTAGAGTATACCTTTGTATTAATATTGTTGACGAATGTAAAGATATATATATATATATGCATGGCTGTAGGATGCCTATATAATAAATAGATTGTAAGATTCGTTTCATTACTGCATAAGCCATAGAACAGCTAATGGACGTATGGGGTTGTGTAGACATCTGCCGCACACGTTGGCTGGCGTGACGCAGTACTTGGAGTCGTGGGTGGACATTCTCCGGCCGGAGTACTTCATGGCGAGCGTGCCCGCGACGTTTGCGCTGCGCGAGTCGGCAGCGGCGGACCCTCTCGCTATCCAACCCGACGGCGCCATGCTGCTGCAGCATGTGCTGCTTCCCCTCGCGCAGTCGCGGCGCCTTCCCGTGGCGTTGAAGTTTGGCGCTGTGAGGCAATTGAACCCACGGTACTAGTTCCATATGGAGAATATATATATTTTATATGATTTTTATATATGATTTTTCGAATTTTTTGGTGAAATATGTAGGTTGAGCATTGCGGGAGACGGGGTGGCCGTGACGGACGTGTCGATCCTCTCGCGACTGGCCAAACAAAACCCAAACGTACGTTACAAATATCTATCTATAATATATATATATAGATATATAAATATGTATTATACATGACATATATATATATATAATTTCCATCGAGATATAAGATTCCCATCTATATATCGATATAGATGATTTCCATATATATATATATATATATATATATATATATATATCTTCCATCAGTATATATGGAAGTATACCATTTCCATTGATATATTCATATAATTTCCATCTATATATATATATATTTATATGGATGAAGATATATACATATCGGCGGACATGGCCAAATGGAGCGTAGGTCAAGTTTTTAGCCACCTACTTGTCCCGTGTCAACCAGCACGAAGTGACGGTGGTGGCCAACAAGTTTGCAAATGTGCACATTTACGGGTGCTGGTGGTATTGCAACAATCCGTCGATCATTGCCGGTGAGTTAGCACCATTCATTTCTTCAATCCGTTGTTGGAGGTGAGAATGGATGGCTAGAAATGACTCGGCTGCGCCTGGAGATTCTCGGCACGGGGTTCACCGCTCAGCACTCGGATGCTCGCGTGCTGGACCAACTGCTCTATAAATGGCGGCACTTTCGAGGGGTGCTCACGGACGTGCTCGTGCCCCTGTACACGCAGCTCCATCGAAATGGATGGCCAGTGACGGCTCTGGCTATTGACCGCGACGTGGGGACGCTACTGGGCCACGGCTACGAAGAGTTTTTGCACAAACAGTTGTAGCTCATACAAGCGAATATGGCTACGATAGGGGCGACGACAGCAGCAAATAGGCAGTTCATGTAGGGTTATTGTCTAATTTGAACAAATATGCTTGTAAGTAGTCTTGGAGCACTAACTAGCTGTACACCCAAGTAGTTAGTCGACGAGATGAACTATTGCTGTAAACGTGAAACGATGATTGATCGGATTGTAAACACGTTAGTGTAACCTCGGTGATTAGTATTCTCAAAAGATGATTTCATGATCAATTAGTTGGCACTAACTACGATTAGTATGCAGTAACACGTTCTGGCATCGATGTGGGAACGGCAACATGCTTGCTAACGTTACCTTAAGATAGCGGATCTAACCACATATCCAGACGTGGACGAGGTTTCTCCGCCACATCCTGCCAAGGGTTTATTACCCACAAAGAATAGGTACGTACATTACCACGCATAGCCTTACCAATTCGACCACGAATAGCCTTACCAACACTACTGTAGCGCCACGTCATAAGATACCAGTAGGTAGTTACTAAATGAAACAATCGAGTAACGTTAGTATGGACATCTGTTTGGACTCAGCCCACGACCACGAGTTGATTCGTCCGATGTGAACCCTTTAGGCTTGGCTAGCTGTTGGGCACAGCATTACAGCCTTGGCTATCTCTTAGGTACAGCATTGGTTGACTCTTGCCGTGACGGACCTGCTCTCGTTGTAGCCATACAGTTTATTGGCACCTCTGAAATGCCGTGGAAAGCCACATGGATCCAAACTGTACGATCGTAGTAGTTCTCTTTTCGAACTCAATTAGTCAAGTTTGGGTAACTGCAGGTGCTGTGGACTCGGAGGCTAAAGGGCTGATCAACGATGGACTGGTTGTGGCGTGATGAAGATGCACATCACGTTGGTTGACACACATACCTGACAAATGGGTTGATTTGATATATAGATACATCGGGTAGGCGTATACTACTGTAATACTGTACCACCGAGCCCACCAAACGACGTAGGTGTAGTGAGGGGGGGTGACCTGCAGCGAATTCACATTTGTGTTCGTCGACCAAGGCGCCGTGGTGGTTATAGTACACCGCGACGGGGCGCACGGGGTCATTGCTCACTGGTCGACGACATGGCCTCGTCGCTCGGCTGGTGAGTATGTCTACCCATTTGGGCACTAGATTTTGTACTACCGCTCCATTGGCACGGGCACGCATTAAGCTGGACTCCAGGCGCTGTCGTCCGTCGTGATGACTTGGCGAGCGCATTGGCGATTTCTTTGATGCCATGTGAGGGTTGCTGTGCCAGGTATGTTCGTTCAACGCGCACTTGCAAAGAAGGCCGCCGATCCAGCGTTGCTGCGGCAGGATTGATGCTCTGGAGAAGTGAGACAAAGGGCGAGGGCATCTCACCTGAGTTGGGTTGAGTGCATGTTGAATGTGTTGCGGTGGATGCGTGAGCAAGTTCTGAAATGCCGCCGCTCTCACCACATAATGCCACGTCACAGACGTGTTGAAATTGCATTTCTGCCCAATCAACGAATTAGCAAGGTACTTCTGTAGTACTTATTACTATTAATAGTATAAATTACGACAAGATTTTTAGAGAATGAGCAAGGTCGAATTAACTTCCGTTTCAATTTTATTAATAACGTTAATTGAAACGGTAGCTATTATTAATAAGTACTACGTAGTATTAAAATAAAAACGTTAGCTCTCATTTCAGAGTTAACAGAAAAATGTTAAAATAGTACTGAAGTATTAATAGTCCAACAAACGCAACCCCCCAATACCTAATAACTGCAGTATTATTATGTTTAACAGGATCATAGAGTTGTTTGGTGGTGGATTGCATTTGAAAGTGCGCCATGAGCAAAAAAGCCGCCGTCGCCGCAACCCCTGCTGCTGCCGCCTCCACCGCGGACAAGGAACATGAAGAACGCACCGACGTAGAAGAAGACGAAGAAGAGGAAGAACCTTCTGTTGAGGAAGAGGACAAGAGCAAGGCAGAAGAAGCCAGCGCCATGAACAGCATGAACGACACGAACGATGACGACAACGATGACGACGTCGACGTGGGTACGCTCAGGAAGCTACTCACGTCTCTCAAAGTTCAAGAAGAACAAGACAAGGAAGCGACGGTGAAGCGGGAGAAGGAGCTGGCGGCGATCAAGGTGAGCAAGGAGGACGTTGCGTTCGTCGTGTCCGAGCTCCTGCTTACCCCCGCGCAGGCCGAGCGCAAGCTGCGCGAAGCCCATGGTGATCTCCATGGGTGTTTGAAGTCGGCTCTGCGACTGCCGTAGTGACAGCACATCTAATGTTAACCTACTTTTCTATTGCGACTTTACACTTTGTGGCACAAAGAGTAGTTAGTCAACATTACTCTCTGTCCTGCATTGAATTATTCATTCAGTAGTATTATTTAACGGAATATAAATTTAGGTGGAACTAACTGCCTTACAGTTAACGGTGCGAGCGCATCATTTCTTGGGCGTCTTCAATCGTCCAAAGATTGATATTAACATGCAAATATATACATTTGCTCCTCCAAATTTTTCAGGGTCATGCTGCAACGTCAGTCTCCGATGGCCAACTTGGTAGACGAAAGTAGCGCTCATACATGTGTGTTCACACCGGCATGTCCAGTCCATACTGCCAGGAGCATATTCCGAATACCGGTAAAGAAGAGCTCGGCGAGCTGGCGGCCACGTAAGATGTAGCTGTTGGCAATGTTTATGAAAAATATTTATGAGGATAGTGTTGGGGTCAAATATGCAGTTTTGCATTGGAGGGTACAATGACCACGAGTCGCCAGTGGTTAGCTATCGCTAACCCCGGCAATATATACCTGGAGAATGAAGATTTTTCAATTTGAAGTTTGTAGCTCCCAGTGTGCCAGGGTTTCGAGGTTACAGGCTCTAGATGGGACACATTGTTGTGTAAACCCTATTCAATACTATTAGTAGTACACATTTGGTTTTGTACTTGCTAAAGTAGGTGTTTCAAGTTACTGTAGTGGTGTTTTATATGCGAAGCGCCAATCATATCTCCTGCCAGCACACTAGCGAAGTCTATGCTCAAATATATACGTCGACCATCCCAAAGCCATCCAAAATCTGGAGCAACAAATTGCATATTCATCGCTCCCTGGAACTATGTTTGGACCGATTCACGACGGCCCCTACCCCAAATGCAAACGCATCCCGAGAGGACCCTGTCCCACTTCGACGAAACTCGCGCCTTGTTTCCCGATGGGCAAACACTTGGTCCAGCACGTATCGAAATCGCTTGCCAATGTCACTTAGGTCGTCCCCCCCGGGCGCGTCACTCGTCCCCCCCGAGGCGACGGCGGCGCTGGCCGTGGCGGTATGGGCCTGGTGGTCCAACAGCGGGTACGCGGCGAGCATGTCCTTAAAGAACGGTGTCTTCTTGAACCGCGGAAAGCTGTCCTTGCGCATCAACGTGGTGATTTCGTCCACTGCCTTGTCGAAAATCCCAAATGCGTCTGGGGCCCCCTTGTCTCGATCTACACTGCCGTCGGCGTTGTTGTTGTTGTTGCTGTGGTTGGTGGTCTCCACGGCGCGCAAGGCGGCGACGATTTCGTGGCGCATTTTCGCTTCGACGTTGATCTGTTTGGGGGACGACTCGAGGATATACTCGGCCACGATGGCCTTGGCGTCGGCCACGACCGTCGGGCTAAGCTTGAACGCTTGGACGGCGATTACAAACTGCAGGTTTTCTTCGCTGAACTCGAACGTGAGGTACCGCAGGTAAAACTGCCGCGCGCCGGGATGCCTCAATACCATTTCCACCGTGCAGTTCGCTTGTGACCACCGTATCAGCGCCTCTGCCATCGTCTGGGCACTTAGGTGCCCCCAACATGACTCGGTATACATGGACAAGAACACGCACTCGGTGGACGCGACGACCTTTGTGCCCGCTGGCAATGGGTCCATTCCAGGCAACAGTTCGCCCACGTGGCTAGAACACTCCATATGAGAAACCCAACGATACGACACTCTGAAAACTGAAGCCATCGAACAAACAGCATGATTATAAATATATGAAAAAACACGGAAATGGCATACCCAGACTGCTTGAATTCACTGGGCCCGGCCATGGCCGGAATGATTTCGACTGTGCCAGATAAAATAATGCGAAACTGCTTTTGCAGTCGACTTGGCGTGGGGCGACTGGTGGCGTCCTCTCCATCCGTCGATGTTGCCGCTACATACACCCCACAGCAACGTTAGAACTTATGGCTGTTCAATGCCAATCACGTTCCATGACGTGGCACGCTCAAAACGCTGCAAAGCAGCAAGACCTTGACCCTGGGTGTGTATATTCTGTACCGAGGATTTCTGTTCCACGAGCGACGTCGCTCTCGATAAAGCAGTGCGGCACCACCTTCATCACGTCGTCGTACTGAAACGCTTCAAACATCGGGACCGACCGCATGCCCAGCACGTTTTGGAGCAATCTCAACACCAACACGGACTTGAGCTTCGCTTCGACCTGGGGCTGCCGCCGCAGAAACGACAGCAGCGTGCTGCGTTCGATGCTCACGAGCATGCAGTTGGACATGGCCGTGACGCTGGCCGACCGCGGGCCCCGCAGCAGCAGCGTCATTTCCCCCATACACGACCCCGAATGCAACGTCGCCACGGGTTTCAGCACCTTGGTGTCCTATATAAAACACACACATGGTATTCAGTGAAACGTATGCCAATAAATAGTACACGTATTTGCCAATGGGCGGAATGCACACCCCAACGTACTTGGTCTCGTACACACACGCGCAGATCGCCTGCTAGCACGACAAACATCTCGTGGCCGCCGTCTTCCCTTTCTTGCATCACCACCTACCATTCGTTGTCGTTATCGTTCGAGGATGAATACTAATGTAGAGACGTACGCAATCGGTTTGAACGATGGAGATTGTGCCCAAGTCACTGAGGGCTTTGAGGTCCCCAATGGCAATGCCGCGAAAGTAGGGACTTTTTTGCAGGATCGACGCGCAGTCTTGTGTGATGGGGACGTTGCCCGGATCTAGTGGCGCGGTCGCGTGGGGGAGGAGGTTGTTGTAGGAGATGGCGGCGGCGGAGTTAGCAAAGGCGCCACCGGCGGCTGTTTGCGCGGACGTCCGTCGGGGAGCTAGCGGCACGAGCGAGTTGAAGCGCCCCCACGTCGTGCCTTTGGGGCTACTCGGGACGATAGGGGGCAGCGCAATGGCGCGGGACTTGGCCTTGATCTCCACTTGGGTGACCAACAACGACTTGACCACGACTTCGTGCGACCGGATCTTGGACGCGACGAACCGGAGGAGGTACGTCCCCCCACCGCTACTGCTGCCGTCGTGGTTCAAAGGGCCCCGCCGACACAGCATCACCTCTTCCGTTGCGTGCTCCCTGTCGACGGCGTAGTACCGCAGCCGCACCGCGAGCGAGTCGTCCCGACGTAGAAGCGACCGGCGCCGCGTGATCGCATTGCGCCTCGTCCGCTCGATCATGAACGAGACCTTGCCCACGTCCAGAACCGTGGCAGTGATGTGCCCACTGTAGATGAAGATGAGGTGCATATCGTCCGGAATCACGTGGGGGGACCGGGGGGTGAGCACAATGTCGTTGGAGACTGCCGCGAGCGACGGCAGCGACCGGATCGAGTAGAGAGGCGCGAGGAGCGACGTGCCCCAGATGGCTTCTTTGCGCTTGAGGGCTGCGGACTCGTGGTGAAAGTACGACAACAAGCCCACCTTGGACCCACTGAACGATGCTCCCATGTATTTCGTATATATAAATGGACGTCGTTTGAAAGCCCGACCACGATAAATTCGTCGCCGCCTGCTGCAGACTACGTCCACGCACACACGACAGACAGCCCGTGAATCAATCGGCGGCAAATATATATATATAGACACATAGGTACCCCTGTTTCAGGGAAATGATAATGTAACTGATGTGTAACCGTCCATGTAACTGTTTCAGTTTGGTCAATTATCGGATAAGCCAAGTGCCATTGCCCAACCAAACTTCACAAGTGTACCGTAAATCAACCACGACACTCCGACTTATCATGGCTGTAGTGTAGGTTTGTAGCCCGTCGTTGCTTACATATTCATCCAAGCAAGATGCTGTCGAATCGCACGAGAATTCTGCGATATGGTTGGGTTCGTGTGCTCGTCGCCATTTGTTCACGTTAGATGCATATAGAGTGCAAGAGTCCTTTTAAATGTCTACGCGGCGTGCATCGACGCGCGAGGTTGGTGGCGCACCAGAAGCGGGCGCACTTGAGTGGTCGGGAAGTGCTGCTCCAAAAAATATGACAGCTCCAGGGGGTCGCTCAGAGGTGGCGGTAGGGCCTGCATCTGCATGTGGATGTCTGCGGCATGGCCGACAAATTGCAAGGGTGTCGACATCACCTGGCTCTGTTCGGCTTCGACACTTCCATGGAGTTGCACGAGGTCGTACTACTCAAAGCCACAAACATTCAATATACTTCGCAGTATTGTCGATTTGATACAAATTTGGGGTGCAATCGACCAAAAAAGCATTCACAATCGATCTGATTGGTTAAATTTCATTTAGAAGGTTTTGATTGGCTAATAATTTTGAGCTCATCTGAGGTAGCCAATCAAATCGATTTAAATTCCAACGAGAAACCACAACACAATGAAATTTCACTCGAAAGCACAATAGAATTCTTTGCTACTTCATACTTCGAAGTATACATATAGTTTTAAATCATACTGTGCTTTTCAGCCAAATTGGACAATTGTTTTGGGAGATTGTTGAAATCGCCAACAAATCGAGCAAGATGTATGATTGGCTACAACAACCAGAATTCATTCCGATGGCCAATCATATACTTCGAGTACTTCCAAGTGATATACTAAAGTTTACTGGCATTCTTACCTCCAAGTTTTTGACCAGGGACAAGTAGCACACGATAAACTTGTGAACGATGGCAGTGAGGTTGCCGCTGCTCGCTCGCTCGATGGTCTGCCACACAATCGTGGCCATTAGCTTCCATTGAAGTTTTGGTCCAGGGAAGCAGTCGTGTGAGTACCTGCTGTGTGGCCGTCATGACGTCCAGCGCTTGCGCATATTCACCGGCGACTTTTCGAAACTGCTTGTAATGAATCATGCACTTGGCTTTGAAGTCCTTGGCGCGACGAATGGCGTCCGTGACTTGACTCACGGCCTTCTTCGAAGGGGACGACTCTATCAAATGTGTGGGGGCGGTGGCCTGTGTGACGAGGATCGCCGTGGCATCGTCTGCGTCGAGAAATGTGTTGGGGTCGATGCCGTTGTCAATCGCCCGCGACAGCAACCGACTCGCAAGCGCAAACGCATCGTGGAAAGCAGTCAACGTCGTCGTGTATGTGTGCTTAGCGCCCTGTATACAAATGCCATGACAAGACACAAGAATCAACGAGGATGCACCTCGAACGCGGCTTGCCGTGCGTGTGCGTCCTGCACTAAGCGGTCCATCTGATTGACTTGACGCTGCAGCTCAGTTTGAAGCTCGTCAATATCTAACGGAAGGTTGACACACAATTCCTCTGGTGCGCTCGCGGCATGTGCAAACAGCTCCGACACATGGGTGAGGACCCCGCGGAGAGAGGCCGACCCAACGGCCGCCTGATCCAAGTTGCGGCATGCAGTGGAAGAAAACGCTCGCAGTTCATCCTGGTGTTTCTTCTGCAGCGAAATGTACCCACGAAGCGTAGATGCAAGGACATCTGTCGCGTGAAGCCATGCCGACGGAGTCCACCGCTGCGCTGCTGATGCTGTCATGAACGCAATGGATTTTGTACTGCTAAAATTCGTGAAACGGTGTCTGTAGAATGATGGTAGTTTGTTCGTCCCTAATTTAATTGCTATTTTTAACAATACATACAGAAACCAAATTCAATTAGGTATTTTGTATGTATAAAATACAGCATTCTCCATCGGGAATGCTGGTCGCCCTCGAGCATACTTTGATCGAATCAGGCGTGTTTATCCGGTATTGTATCCGGATCTTGACGACCATTGCCGATTGGTTGTCCACGAACATGTCGAGTAGTCCTCCTCATGAGGTGGCACCGTCCACAACGCCGCCGCCGCCTCCTCCTCCACAGTACTTGATCATCAACAACATCCAAAAGAGAAAGAACATCCGTGACATGCTCCTCAGCGCCAGTGCGTTTGGAGTCGCCGAAGTGTTTGTTGTCGGACACAAGCTGCTCAGCTTTGATCAAGCCATGAACATCGAAGACGTGCTGCCCGGTTTCCAGTTTCCGTTTCGCATCACGCGCTTTGACACTCTTGCCGAATGCCGAGCCCACCTCGTTTCTATTGAGCCCACCGTGACCATCTTAGGCATTGAGATTCTGCACAACGCCAAGAGCGTCAACGACGTCGACGTGTTCCAGGGCCCGACGGCGGTCATGGCGGGCAACGAAGGTAGCGGGTTGAGCGACGCCCAAGTGGCCATTTGCGATCGATTTGTGTACATTCCCCAATATGGCGGCGGCACTGCATCGCTCAATGTTACGGTGGCCACATCCATCGTCATGCATGCGTTTGCATTGTGGGCGCATGATTATTCGACTGCCGGGACACCATTATTACCTGTATCAAAATAACTCGACAGACACGCAACTCTATGCCATGATGGGCGCTCTATGTAGCAACATGGATCGCCGTTCTGTACTGATTCAGTCTTCACTACCGGTAGTGAACATTAGTACGATAGTACATAGAGGTATCTAACGTTAGTACGAAAAGTAGTTAAGGGGCAAATAGCACACATGTTACATGCTGTAGAATGTCTAAGGCCACTTCCCTCTTTGGAGCCACCGCCAGCCGAACGCCCGAGTCAATGACTTCACCACCTGGGTGGTAGGCTTGCCTGTCGCATGCGTGGCACCTTGGCGATCCGGGGCGCCTCGTTGACGCGAACCATTCGCTAAAATTTATATTTGGCCTACACAGGAGCTTGTCGTGCTCTCCGCGGCATATACATGTATATACCACCAACGCCTATAAAGGTACGACGGCTTCGTGGTTGTCCTAGCTAGTATGGCCGGCCATCCACATCATAGGCTACAGTTGTGCAGAGCCATTGATGATTGATGATGGCCGCTGTATACTCAAAAGATAGTACCTTGAATATATACATTTAAAACCAATAATACGTGAAGAATGTAGAATGATGCATATATTCTCTCATTTCGGACCTTCCACCCCTTCATGTCAATAATGTGGTGCGCCAACACACTGTCATGTCATCGTTCGTCCCCACCATCGAACTCCCTCCACTGCAAATCTGCGATGGCATCCAGGTCGTCAACCCACCATCGTCGAGCGTTTCAATTTGAAGTCGAGCAGGACTTTCAACCAGGCCGTACGTATAATTCGCAACCAATATATATATATATATTATTACATCGCCCTCATATCGCACGTGGTGCATTGCAGCGTCGTGGGCGTTCCCTGGCCCCGGGCGATCCATGGACCTGCACATGCCTCGAAGCGAAGTCGCGGCCATCGCGACTGAGCTCGAGAAAGATTGCCCGCATGCCCTAGGTGAGTGGACGAGCACGGCCATCACTGGCAACGACGTGCTGTCGTCGTGCTTGTACTCGGCGGGTATCGTCGCGTCGAAAGCAGGCAAGATGGCGCCCCTCGCCAACGTATTGGTGGCTGCGACGATGTTTCTGTTTCGGTTCATCTACGTCGAAGTCGTGAGCGCGATCCCGCTCAACGGCGGGTCGTACAACACGATGCTCAATACCACATCCAAGCGGTGGGCAGCGTTCGTATCGGCACTCGCCATCATCGCGTACCTGGCGACGGGCGTCGTGTCCGCCGTCTCGGCGTCCGACTACCTCCAGAAGGAGCTCCCAGCGCTTGACACTGTCTGGTCTGCCACCGCCATCCTCACCGTCTTCGCAGTTCTAAACGTGTGCGGGCTCAAAGACAGCGCCGTGGTGGCCCTCGTGATCTTTGTCGTGCACACGTTGACGCTAGTGGGGCTGGTTGGCGCATCGATTGTATACGCAATCCAACATCCGCATATCTTTTGGGACAATATGGCGACCCCGTTCCCCGCGTTGGTCGTGGAAGGGCGCGAGTTGAGGGGCAATGCTTCCACCGCACTCTTCTTTGGCTTTAGCTCGGCCATGCTCGGGGTCACGGGGTTCGAAACCGCCGCCAACTTTGTCGAAGAGCAAGTCCCTGGCACGTTTCGCAAAGTCCTCCGGGTACCCCCCCTTCCCCCCTAACCCCCCATCTTTCCACCTCGGTTATTTTTTTGCATCCATCTTATGGGGGGAAACGTCGTAGAACATTTGGCTGCTCTCGACGGGATTCAACTTTGCCCTGTCTGTGCTCAATTTGTGCGTACTGCCTTTGGCTACAACCACCGCCAACAGCAACGTCGTGTTGGCTATGATGGCGTACACAACCGTGGGCCGATGGTTCGAGCTGTGGCTGAGCATCGACGGGTTCATCGTGCTATCAGGGTCTGTGCTCACGTCATACGTTGGAATCACGGGGCTGGCGAAACGACTCGCCAAAGACCGAGTCTTGCCAGAGTTCTTTTTAGCCGAAAACCCCTGGCGTCACACCAACCACTACATTGTGCTGGCGTACTTTGTCGTAGCCACAAGCCTCGTGTGGATCCTCCACGGCAACGTCACCATGCTCAGCAGCGTGTACTCGTACGCTTTCCTCGCATTGCTGGTGCTCTTCGCTGTCAGCGCCATGCTGTTCAAACTCAAGCGCAGTCAAATGCCCCGGGAGACCACCGCCCCGTGGTGGGCGTGCTTTGTGGGCCTCACTATGACATGCATGGGGTTCTGGGGCATCCTTCTAGGTGACCCCAAGGTCTCGGTTGTGTTTGCCACGTACTTGCTGACTGTGTCGGCGCTCATGTTGCTCATGTTGGAGCGACTGTTTGTGCTGCGGATGGTCATGGTCGTGCTCAAGAGCGTCAGTCCGTCGCCTGCCAACGAAAAGACAAGACTGCCGTTGCTGCAATCCCCCAGCGAAGTGCTCGGCGGAAGGGCCATCGTCAAGGTACAGAAAGACTCTTTGGGGATTGTATATATATTTGTTTTCGGGGACTTTATATTGCGTGTGTGTTTTACTCAAAAAATATCCGGACCTGCCAAATATAATATGAATCTGCATTGAAGAGGCAGCGTTTTTCTATTTTAGCCAATCATAGTGCAACCTTTATTATTTTTATCCAATCATACTGTTTTGCTCAATTTATTGGCATTGGCAAAATTGGGTGAATAGCTAAGGGCCCGTCTGGTAACTTTTCAAAAATATTATTCCATTTTTTGGCAAAATGGGATAAACGAAAAATGCCATTTTCAAAATGGAGGTAAAAGGCCCAATATTTTGTAAGATGGCGTTTTGGACCTCTTCAACGAGTAAATCCCACGTGGAATTATTGGATTTGGGTTAAAACTGTTTAAGCAAGACATGTTTCAATTTTGATCAGATTTGTTGAATTCGACCTCAAAATGGCGTTTTGGACCTGAATATTGCAATATTTCAGGTTGCCCGACCGGCGCTTATATATAAATAATGATATAACCTGATCGAATGAACATGTAGGCCATCAAAACCATCAACGAACCCCCGATCGTGTTCTTTTCCAAACATCCTGACCTCCAAGTGCTCAACAAAGCCGTGCTATACGTACGACGGAATGAACACACGGAGAACCTCCACATCGTCCACGTGTACCCCCGCGGGGGCGCGCCGCCGCCCAACTTTATCGACATCGTCGCCGTCCTCGACTGCATGTACCCAAAATTGCGGGTGGGTATTTATACCATCTATATCCCCCCCACGACCATCATATGTGTGTACTACGTATTGTTGTTATATCTTGTCATCTGCGTCCAATGAAATGCTGCTACGGCGATGTGTGGTATATGAACGAATGGTGATGTAGATCGACTCGGTGGTCGTCGAAGGCGAGTTCGCGCCGAGCACGGTGCACTGGCTATCCACGTTCCTCAACATCCCCACCAACATGATGTTTATTCGCCAGCCAGACAATATGGACGCGCACAAAGTGTCGATGCTTGGGGTGCGGGTCATCACGGGCTAGCTACTACTACGTAGTAGTAGTAGTAGTTCACCAATTAAAGCGAATTATTATACGCTAATAAACGTGTGTTCCTTGTCCATGCTGCAGTAGTTTGGTTCATTATAGTACAAAGTCGAAGAAATCCCCAGTCAATAATTGGTGATTATAACCAATCAAATTAGTATGTACAACCAACTTGATTGGTTATAATGTATATCATGCAATACATTTTCCACGAAATTGGCCAATTAGAGTTGAACTTCAATCATTTGCAGGTGTGAAAGATGGTTTCGCGCACTGTTTTCTGACCAATCAAAGCGAGTTGAAGTGAACGTACGAAATACAACGATATTGGTCTCGTCACGAATATATAGGATGTTTGCGAATCTAACTGAGCAAATCACGAAATATACTGGCAGTCCACGAAATATAATGAGAGACGTTCCCACGAAATAAAATGCCGAAGCTGCGAAATATATGGTACACGTCATCTATACAACCAACTTATCAAAATTTTCTGACTTCTATTTCATATTCATTACTCAAATTTTCAGCAAATGAGACGTAGAATCGACAGATCTCAATGTGGTGAAGAAATTCTACGTCTCAGATTCAAATTTGGTGATGAATTGGTCCAGAAATAGATATTTAAGCTAGCGGTATTTTACATGGGCGCTTGGATATTTGGCCATAGGGGTGGCCGCTCAAATGTATCTTGATTTTTGTATGTGACTCTTATCCGTATTTAATATCCGGAGGCTAGGGGGACCTTTAACCTCCCACTCCAGTGATAAAACGCATGAAATCGGTATTTAACGTATCTGGAATTTGGGTTTAACTACATAAATTGCACGTTAAATAATAAAACCTTCACTCTTCAATTTGGCCAGTTGGAAGTTTTTAGATGAAGTCCACCATAATGAAGCTCCACGAATTGTAAATGGGATTCCACGAAATATACCAGATATTTTTCGAAATTAACTGTAAGCGCAAAAAGGTGTACATAGTCCATTAGTACTACGGAGTACTAGTACTACTGTATTACTAGTAGTAATACTTAATGAAGTACTACTAATAATAGTAGTATTAATCCTACAGAATAAATGGATAGTATTACTAGTTCAGGGTCAAATGAACAAATCGAACGAACAATCGCAAAATGGGAACCGGGACATCGTGCGAGGAGGTGCCGCCATCGGCGCAATCAGGACGAGACGCTGTTGCTGCAGCTCTGACAGATGATAATTATTCCGTCGAGGATGGCGTGCACTCCACGTCGAATGCCGTCCTCTATGCGCACAAGTTCACACAGCGACACCCACTGTTGCAGTGGAATGACACTGAAAACGTTGTCCATGGCATGGGTACCCGGTCGTCCAAGTTGCTCGTGCTCGTCGATATCTGTGACATGTCGGGCGAAGTCAGCAGTCGCGTGGTGCTCTCCGTCATGTCGTCTTCGTCGTCATTGCTTCTGTCGACCGCCCATCCCAGCGGTTACAAACTGAAGGCGCTCCTGGTGTCGGTGCGTCATCCGTGCTTGTTGCCCGTGCTGGATGTCGACAAGCAGCATGGAGGTCATGGTATTTTTATCATGGCCCAGCCATTCGTTCCCACGGGAAGCATCAAGGACTTGATCTACTGCAATCCCGTGCCCGCCAAGGGATATGCGAGCAAGTACAGCCGAGTGGGTCGGGGGTTGCCGCGCACTCTCATCAGTCGGTATGGTCGTCACGTGTTGGAGGTACTTCTCTTCGCCTCCTTCCAACATCATCATCCTCAGCTCTGTACAGGCGCTCAGAGCGCTTCGATCTATCGGCGTCGTCTGCGACCATCTGAAGACCAGCAACGTCATGCTGGACCAAGACGTTGCCAGGTGCAGCATGCATCTGCCCTATATTCCAACTACATACAGTACGGTCACGATGTATACTGAGTGGTTTTTTCAAATAGGATTTCCGATATTTTCAATCCCATTTTGGGCTTAAGCCGAGATCGGTCCATGCAAGCGCTCACGATGCCATTGGAGGCCACAGTGCCCCTGGACATACTTCTGTTTGGGTTCGTACTCTGCTGTTAGAACCACGCTAATCGATTTATTTCACGTATCCTACCCTTATTGTGTACATTACACTGGTGCTTGAATCTATCAGAAACATCATTTCGTGTTAGTTCATTGCCACTGCATATTGTATTTACAGTCTGTTCGTGTGTATAATGGGAAATTTATTGCGGCCATATATATTGTCAAGTCGGTTCGTAATTGGAGTAGAATCGAATCGACTTGGTAAATCGATTTGACAATGAACTAGCCAATCAAAATCATCCATTCTAAATGAACTAGCCAATCGAAATCCATTATAACCCCCCCATTTACAAGATTTCTGAATGGTTCAGCCAATCAATATGTTGCAGAATATACTCACTGTACTATACTAAATACAACATATATTGCCAAGTTCATTCCAAAATGGTCCAAATTTGCGTGAGAAGGACAATATATTCCGTGGACTTTTGGTTTCCCATGGTGAGGTTGGAAGAACTGTATATGTGCTGCCAGATGAAAAATATTATATGTTTCGTATATGCTGCCATACGATTTAAAAAATATATATATATATTTCCGTCATGCCGTTGCGTGCTCTATGCTGTGGTATTCTCGTCACATGTTTTAAAGTAGTGTAGTCCGTTAGTTTATGCACGATCGAACTCGTTTATTTGTGTCGTATACATACTTCAAGTCTTTAGTAGTATTGTGGTATACTCGATACGAATTTCCAGACCCCGTCGAATCGAATGTCGCCGCTGAATCAAATCACGAATCGACGCTATTGGCTAGTCCAATTTTGAGTGGATTTGATTGGCTCTTGCAGAAAGGACAAGTATATTCAACCCATCAGAACCCAGGCGTGATTCAATAGTGATTAGACGATTAGACCAACCACTCGAGTTTTGGAAATATATACCAAATTCACCATTGTATTGTATACTATTTATTGTCGATTTAACGTGATAGGTTTAATTTTGTAGACACTTTTTGTTTGAAATGGCTGTGGGACGCGAATTGAACGCTGTGGTGCCACGTGAGTCGGATGTTGCTGCACTGCCTGTCGACATTGCCAACGTAATAAAAAGCAAAAGAAAATCCCAACCCTCCAATCCTTGCTAACATGTTAACGAGTATGTCTAGGTGTTGGCGAGTATATTTGGTGTCTCGACTGTTTCACCGTGTTCCGTGGAACACTTGCTGGCGATGCCGCTGTTTGCCGCAGCCCCCCCAATGTATTTATTCGACATATCCGAGGTATTAGTACTCCTATAACGAGATGCCGTGCCTTCGACGTAGCCATCTTTTTTTTATTTTTTAAAAATTATTATTGGTCGTCTATTCTTGATATAATTTATATTTGCATTTTTAAATCAATCCTGCATTTGGTGTGTGTGTAGTTGTTGTCCGAGTGTACATTATACTTAATAGGGTTGAGTTCCAATGACAACAACATAGTAGAGCAATTAACTAGTATCTACTTGGAGGCATTCATTTCGTTGGCTGACTTCTTGCGGGCTTTTTTGTAGTTGTTGTCCGGGATGGCACTGCTTGAATCGAGTAACCAACTGAACGCCGAGAGGCGATCACACCAACTTCGACAATTCCACGTTGCCGCGATTCATGCTGCAAGGACCAATGCAGGCAAAGGCACGGACGGGGGCAAAGAGAAGGCGGTGCTGCCCACTAGTCGGGGGGCCAAGAAGCCGCCGCCTCTGAAGCGCATGTCGTACCGCCGCGCGTCGTCGTCGGTGATGGCCTAGATAGATAGAACTGTATCGCTAGAACTACTCAACGAAAGAAAATTCCATGCCAAAAAGTACCAAGTACAGCTGGCTACCAATACAGTATACGTGTAAGCCATACAAAGTATTGTAGCAAGGCAGTTGTTCCAAATCCTGTGATTACTCGAATACATAGTACTGTACTACCATATATTGACCAAGGTTTTCGCCCGAAATATAGCAACCAAAACTTCCAAGCTTGGGGCTGAGCTTGCGATACGGTATTGACGCAAACGTTCTGTGACATCGTTAGCATCGTACGGTACTAACTAGTACATGATAACTACTACTACTACGTAGTAATCCTACTATTAATCCTGTACCCTCCGAAATGATTGAATTGAAATTACGCGGTATTTACACGCTCGAGCGCGCGCATATGCAGCATCACCCGCGAACTAGACTAATCTAGCGGATGGAGCTTGTACGGGAATGATTGATTGATTTGGCTTTGACCAGCATTCGTTGGCAAAAACACGAACGAGGTAGCTAGCTACTATTAGTAGTATGAACACTCCTTACTACAGTCTGATGCAAAACGTTAAGACACCTATAATTTCACCCATAACTTGATCAAATTGAAGTTGTATTGCAATGTTTTGATATCGAAATCATCGTCATGGCCCCCACAATGACCGTGACTCAAAGTTAGACCACCAACAACTCGCGGAAAAGGCAAGGGGAAAAATATCTGATTCTGATAGTGTGCAAAATGATAAGAACAAACTAAATTCGGCTCAATACTTATCAACCAAGACACAATCACCACAAAAAACAACTATTAGTAGTTAATTGGCTTTCCTGATGACTTCAACACAGCAATACATCGGGACTTCATGCTGCGAATAAGCTTTTCCAGGTATTCAGGATCCATGGCATTCCAGTGCAACAGGATCGCATTTTTCAGCTCCCCCGTTGTGGAATATTGTTTGCCATCAGCATACACTCGTTGGCAAAGGTACCCCCACACGTTTTCAATTGGATTCAGATCGGGGGAAAGCGCGGG
>NW_009798272.1:0-4816 GCF_000520075.1 Aphanomyces astaci | reverse complement strand
TCACGCAGCTCGGTCGCAGTGATGGGCTGGTCGAAACTCTCACGGTCGACCAGGTTGAGTCGCTTCGTGAGGGACTCGATTACAGCACGACGGCGATGGTGATCTGGTGGGTTGGCATCCTGTGGGCTCGTCATGATGGATCGCCAGTGCGCCGTGAACGTGGTTTGGACGGTGGGCTCATCGGTGATCATCACCCCATCCACGGTGACACAGTTGATGGGCACCTTGGTTCCCAACGGCTTCCGAAAGAAATGAGACGTTCCCCGCTCATTCGAATTCGCATGGAAGTCGAACTGTCGATCGCGGGCATATTGGCCATGCTCAGACTTGGCTGAATCGTAGGCTAGCTGAGCCGCAGCAACATCAGCAGCCTTGGAAACATCGTCACCGTCACCGTCCAGTGCCCGTTTTGTAGCTGCGAGACGGAGTCGCAGGTGGTGGAGTTGGGTGTTAGCCGATTCGATGTGTAGCCGATGGCATTTGATGAGCTGGCGTCTCATTCGTTTCAGCCAGCCATACCACATCGCACCATGGTTGAGGGTCTCGTCAGCTCGCATCTTGCCAAGAAGAGTGGTGGCCTCCATGGTGATGGCACGTTGGATGTTGGGATCGGACAGCAGCTCTCGTGGTAGTCGCCAGTAGCCCTTGGTAGTGGAGCAAGGGCTCTGGGACAGTGTCACAGTGTGGGTGAGATGGTCGCCACCATAGCCGTTCGGGTCATATCTGGCCTCGGGGTTGAGATGGGAAGTCAACTCGTCATGCAGGAAGAGGTAGTCCAGCCGGTTGACTCGCCCAGGGCCGCTGAACAGGCGTGTGGATGGATTGAGCTGACGCCATACGTCGACCACACCGAGTGCTGTGAGCCACTCCACACAGTCGGTTTTGCCATTCCCGTGACTTGAGTGCAGTGTCGAGGCATCGAGGGATGGGTGGAGAGGGATGTTGAAGTCACCTCCCACCAGGTGCAGACTGTCGTGTTCGAAATCACGAGGCAGGGCTGCAAAGAATGCACCACGCAGATGGGGCTCCACGGGTGCATAGATGTTGTGGATGTACACAGGCAAACCACTCCATTCAGTCCTGACCACCAAATAACGGCCAGGGATGTCGTGGTTGACCAGGTGAACCAATGAGGCGAAGCCAGGCATGGACTTGTGAAAGAAGCTGGCTACCCCGCAGTGCCGACGGTGAACCGGGTCGGCAGTGGTTGCTCTTGGATCGTTGGTGAAGAGGGTGTAGTTGCCAGCACCAACCTCATTGTTGAGGTGGTGGTGGAAGGTATCGAGTTGTTGTGCATTGCGCATCTTCGTTTCTTGAAAGACGACGCAGGTTGGAGGTTTTTTGAGACGTCGAGCCACGAGATGTCCGTTGATCTTGAGGCCGTTCAGGTTGCAGGTGGTGATGGTGAAGGATGAGGTTGGGTCGAGGAGGTTGGCCGGTAGCACCTTAGTACTGACGGTTGACCACTTGGGTCATGGTGGAGTCGTCCACCGGGGTGGCAGTGTCATCCACTTCGTCAGTCGGGACGACAAATCGGCCCAATTCCTGATCCCATCGTGTGATGCCGATGTGTGGAAGGCTGACGAATCCACTCTCGTGAATGTCGTACAGGTGCGCCATGACTCGGTTCATGTCGTCATCACCATCAAACATCGTTTCCATGATGCGCCACAGCTCTTCACCAAGGTGGGTTGACATGAGGACAGCTAGCATGGTTGGAGCCGAGAGGGAGCGCAGCCCACGGTGCGCAGGGATGATCTCAATGGTGCATCCAGTGGACACCATGACGGCTGCATCGGATGCAAAGTAGAGAGGGCTATGGGCTGCTGCAAGCACCTCAGCCAGTGCCAGCACCAGTTCCAAGTCCAATCTGGACAGGGTCAGCTCGTCACCAGCTTCCGTCTCGGAAACGATGGGTGCCAGGGTGTCGGAGTGTTGCAGGGCCCGGAACAGCTCAACCACCGACTCTCTGGTCATCTTGTGTCCAAACGACTTGGTGTACAGCTTGTCAAATGATGCTGAGCCACCCCAGGTCGCACGGAGCCAGCGGTGCAACAAACGCTGGCGAATGAGCAGCTCAAAGGTGGGGCGATCTGCAGTGAACAGACGATGCAGCTGGACCCCAAAGTCCACTGGGTGTCGTGCCATCATGGTGCAGATCGAATCCACACGGCCAGAGTTCACCATGGTGGCTAGATCGAACTCACTGCCACGAACAGCATCTGCCACATGGGATTCATGGTGCTGGATAGCCGCACTGGATTGGGCCTCGAGGAGTTGCAGCTCGGCCAGCAGATCATCCAGAGGCACCTCGACGTGTGAGACTGTGCCCTTGGTTGGTTTGGGGCACGTCACATACTCGTCGGCAGTGGGGTGGGCAAGGTCGTTGTCGGGCTGGTGCAGCTCGGGGATGATGGATTCAAAACTCACACCATCGTGGTTGGCCCGGTGCACCGCGTGTCCAACGTTCCAACGCTCGTGGAGTGCCGCAAACGCATTGGGTGACCTCCAGGAAGTGGATCCGGTAGCGCGATCCAGCCAGGCCCGTCGTCGCAGACACACTCGTATACAGACCCCATAGGAAACGAGGTTCGAGGCGTTGCAGGGTTTCAAACAGGAGCCGTTCCTCAAACAGACCTTGCAGGCCAGCCGGGATGTCCATGTAGAACCCATCGAGCACGTGTGGAAGGGACATTTGGAACGACATCATGGTGGTGGTCTTGATCTTCCCAGACGTCGTGGTCACACGCAACTTCAATGTCGTTCCTTGAAGTTGACGGAGAGCAGTGTCACTGGCGATACCCCACCGTAACATACGGTTTTGGGTATCCTTCTCACATTTGATGACGTCAACGAGGGTGTCGCCCTTGACCAACGACTGGTTGTCGTGCAGCAGCGACGCCATGGCGGCATCCTCGTTGATCGCCTTGGTATGGTTGCCCGTGTCCATGTGCAGCCACCCGACGACCTCACGCTTGTCGTGCTTCTGGATAGGCATGGTGTCATGGAAGGCGAGCGTTCCGGCAGCGTGCTTGGCCAAGAGAGGTGCCAGGTCGACCATCGACGGACGGTGGGCACCCACATCCTTGATGCGAGTGGTCTTGGTGGCCTCGGCGCGTTTGGCAGCACAGGCAGCCCATGGATCGGTCGACGGCGGCGAGGTGGCAGTCGTAGCCGAAGCTGCAGAGCCACGGGCGCGAGGGAGCGAGCGTGGGTTGACGTTTTCGGACGATCCAGCGTCACCAACACGAGCAGGTAACGTGGCTTGGGACGATACATCACTTCGCGCATCGCCAGGGCTGACGGTGTTGTCGGTGGATAGGCCCGAACGGCCAGAATCGTCGTTGGCGGTCACCGGCGGCCCCAAATCGTGATCGTCGACGCCCATGACGTCGCTGGCCACTCTGGTAGGTCCGGTGGATGGTGGTGAGGCTGACCGGTCACGCAGCATAGGCGCAGGAGCGGTTGCAGCACTCGCGGTGGTGGTCCCAGGCCGGCTAGCCATGGCCAGGTGGTGGCTCAACGTCGTCGAAGGACCCAACTTTGCACCCGTGGCGCCGTTTGAGGTGCCGTTTGGCACACCGACAGGTACCATGGGACCCGGGGAGGTGGCATACTCACGCACCATAGGCGGCGAAGCAGGATCGGTGGAGGCGGCGTCGCGCGTTGCCGGAAACGAGTTCAAGCCAAAATCGCGCATTTTGGCCACCGGAGAGGTCAAATCGTGAATTTCCACCTCCATGTCGTCGGAATTCGTCTCACCGGTCCCAGTGGTAGGTGGTGAGAGTGCATCCATGGTCTGCACCATAGAATTGGTGCCGGCGGCGACGGTAGCGGCGAGCAAGGGGGCGTTAGCGGTGGCTCGGGTAGATACCATAGTTAACTCAAGTGAAAACAGTAGTGTTGTTTACAAGGCAAATAAGGAACTAGGGGATTAGCTCACTGTACATCGGGGTGAATTTGACTTTTAACCCTACAGTTCTATCAACCTTGTGATTCTACTGCTGTACAGTATTTGTTCCTAAATACCAATAAATAGTGTGGTATCACCTGAGCGGTAACCGCCGAACTAGCGGATTGACCGAAAAGTGCAGGGGATATTTCGACCAGAAACCGTGGTAGCTGGGATGTTGACCAAAATGGCGCAGGACGGTCTGGATTTGGGTTCGCTCGTCGTCCAGCGTCGTTGGAAGCTGTAGATGCCGACGGACTTGCATAGTCCACTGCAGGAGGACGAGCTCTAGCATGACAGGGACATAGGGACCAGCAGTACCTTCGTATTTGACCTTGTTACGATATATCCAGAGACGCCGCATCACGCCTGCTGTTAGCATCGTCCACAGAACCACGAGCATAGGGGCTACATGGATCCATTCAGGAGCAGGGTTAACTTTCGTCACGTCCAGAATTTAGGTCCATTCAAACCTCAACCCAAATTGTAGCCATGGCTCTGCAATCACATCCCAGAGTGGCAGGATCCAAGGGCAAGCCATCAGGGCATGCTGTATGGTTTCGACCGCGTCGCAGTCATGGTACGGACATTGCATGCAGTTTGGGTCGATTAACTGCATATGGTAGAAACAGTAGCCAACTGGTAGCACTCGGTACTGCGCTCGGTTCCACACGTCAGCTTGGAGAGGGGTTGCAACAGCGACAACACGGCGAAAGAGCTGGAGGTACTTATGTACTTGCAATAATGTAGCATGAGTGCGTAGCATGGAGTGGTTGCGGGTGGGTTTGGGTGGATTGAAGCAAACCAGTTTAATTTGCTTTGGAGACCATTCACGAACTTCTGTGAAAGTGTCCTTGTAGCCGG
>NW_009798271.1:1380737-1383199 GCF_000520075.1 Aphanomyces astaci | reverse complement strand
CGGTAGTTCCGCACTTCGAGGTTTCGACGCATGCATACGGCCCGCAGGTCTTCTTCGTATGTCTCTCGGTCGAGCAGCCACTGGCGCACTTGTTCCTGGCGGATGCCCTTCAACTTAGGGCAGGTGGGGACTGGGTGTGCACCCCCGTCGATTCGCTCCAGCGGTCGTTCGTGCGGTCCGTTGCTCATGCCTCTTTGGGCGTCGTCGCTGCGGCCCTGACGCGGTCGGTCCTGTCCTCTCTGGGACATCCTTGATGAGTGCTAGTCTTGATGCACTAAAGAATTCTTTGTCGCAACTGCGCCTCCGTGCAACTTCTCAACACAAACACAATGTTGGGGGAGCTGTGGACTCCCAGGCAAAGCTTGGTGGTGTATTGAGCAGTTGGAGGCAAAACTAGAACTGAACTACTCACTAACAGACTAAACTAACGCTATACTAACTCTAAGTCTAAATCCCCTCTTGGTTCCACCAATCATCGGAGACTAGACCTGGCCTTTCCTAACCCTAACCCTTCCTGCTCCACCACACACCGCGCCGCCCGAAGCTGTCCACCGCAGACCGGGCCTGGCCGCCCGAATGGCTCCAGCCAGGCGCGTCGAGTGGGTGCTAGGACTACGGGTATGTCCATCTTGGCAACGCAACAGTGTGGCATGGACTCTCGACTGTAACTTTCGGTGTCATTTCGCCAGTCACGATGACAGCTATGTTTCACTGTGTGCACCCATCGCAACGATCCCTCGCTGTTGGTGTGAAGTCCCTTGTGTTGCATGTGCTCGGGGACGTTCCCGCCCCCATCATCATGGGCTTCATCAAGGATGCTTGGGCGCCTCACTGCAACAGCGTGCTTGTGGACGGCGTCGTAGTGCTCAACCCAGAGTGCCATCAAGACAAGGATGGTAATCCAAGCCTTGCTGTTTCCGTTGGCGTGGATGGTTGGGGCCATTACGTGTTTTGGCATTGCCTTGTACTTCGCTCGATGGACTATGCTCAAGGAAAAACGTGCTGCATTGTGTGCTTCAAATTGATAATATCTAAGCACTGCACTTTTTACTTTTTAAGTTATACTACCTCCGCTCCATGTGAGTGTCTCCACCCGTCAGTCTTATTGTTCGTTTTAGAGCCTGTTCCGAGTAAAACCTCAAATGGGGTACTGTACTGTATGTTTGGGCGATGAGAAGGAGTTTTTCTGGGAGCAGCAAAGGCTTTTGCAAGGGTGAACCAAATCTAGCATTAAATAGCCTATTGAAGATGCAATATGATGGTATCTGAAATAGTCTATATTACGTCGTCTAAAGCCTCCTGTTGGCAGAGGAGTTCGTGGCCGCATGCTTAGCCCTATAATCTTCGGTTTTTACTTTGCTCACAGTCAAGTTGACTGTTCATACCTCGTGCTTCGACCAAGCTTCTTCGAAGTTCGGTCCTCGTCTTCGTACGCAGCCCTTGTTATCCGGATTCCCCAGGGGAGGGACGGATAAATCCTTGCGGAAATAATCCGGGGAAACCGGGGATCGAACCTCAACCTTTGAGTTAAGAAACCGATGCTCTCTACCACTGAGCTATTTCCCCTCACCTTTCACAACAACTGGTGCGAGCACATCGCAAGAAGACTTTGCCGATGTCATTTCGATGGTGTAGGGCCGAATGCGCTGGGTACATACAAGGGTACGTCAAGATGGTACTCATGGCTGCGCTGTACGGTTTCCAGTTTTTGTGATGGACCGCGTTCCATACCGTGCAGCAGGTGGCCATGGTGGTGGTGGTGGTGTGTTCTTGCCTCGGCTCGTGGCCCTCGCTGGCCTGTGCACGTACGTGGTCGCCCTCAAAGGTACCACTTCTGACGTGGCACGACGAGAATCCAGTTGAAGACTTGATTACATGTAGACGACGTCGTGTGCAAGGAAAACAAATTTGGCGACAAATTTAACATTTGCATCACGGCCGTGCTCGCGGTGACGGTCCATGTAACCGTGCCCATCATCCGGTTGAGAATCTTATGACTAGTCGACACCTCTTCAGTCCAAGTTGTCCTTTCGCTTACCAACATGTCCTCTTGCGCGACCAAGTTGTTCTCCCGACGATACATCAATGGTTGGTTGCGCGTAGCTTAGTGGACCTGGATCCAATGTGTACCAAGTCATTCATCAACTGTGGTTAGCTTTCGAACTCGTATCTCTCTGTTGAGCCCTCTGAAATGTGCGAGAGCATGATCACGAAGCGTACGAGACAGACGTTGGAAGCTCGCTACAGCAACTTCATGATGTGCTAGATATAACGCAGTTGAAGATGAGCTGGGCTTGCCACTGAATAATGATTCACTGAGTGACGCAAGCACGCAGGTGCCCTACTAAATTCATACAAGCAGCGAGAATGATTCACGGTGCACAGCCAGGTTCCGGATACAAGATATTTCGTGCTGGTTGTCCAGACGACGTGCATCAGCAGCTCGACGAAGCACGCACATT
>NW_009798271.1:1217546-1379332 GCF_000520075.1 Aphanomyces astaci | reverse complement strand
TATTTATATCCATTTTTTTATTTTGCAGTGACATTATTATAAACCTCTCAAATAAAAAAATAAACGTTAGGCTTACCATTAACTTCCAACACATTCGCATCCCTGCCGCCGCATTTTTCTGGTGGCCCAGCACCCTCCTTGGGCGAGTGGGAATCAGTTCTGCCCGGCTATTCAATTGAGTACCCTGCGGGCTTTCGATGTGTGATGCCGTACTTGTTGGCATAGTTGGCGTATCATCGTGATTGGTTGAAGTCAACTTTGGACGCTAGCCATCCTATATTTTTGTCCCTAATTTGGCGGTCAGGGCTACTGAGCCATTTGTCAGCACGGGTGCATGGTGATGTCATGTTAAATGCAGCTACTGGAATGGTTGCAACTGGTGTACCCCCTCACGTTACCATGATGGACCGATTGAGCCGTTTGGAAAGTGGGCTCCAGGAGTTTCAGACAACAGTGTTTGATAATATCGACGCCATCCCGCAAAGTGTGGCCACTAAAATCCAAAATCAAGCAACGGACTCGGCCCCCGTCACATTTAAAATGATGAAAGAGTCATTCGCAGAACTACGGACTCAGCTCTTGGAGCATTTACAACCTATGCCAACGGATATCCTCGGAGAGGATTCCCTACGAAGTGTAACGACGTGCGCTCCTCAAGAACAAACTGTACCCGTGGGATTAACCTATACTGGGAAATTGATGTGTCCCAACAGCAAGTTGTTTGATTGGTGGGCTGCGTGGTGGTGCGAAAATTCTGCCGAGAACATTCCGCCGTTTTACAAATTGCGGCGAAAGGATTTCCCTGGATACAAGGACAAAGTCAACTTTTCCAAGGCAACAGTTGTGGTTGACCTCATTCTAACAACCTGTGACCTCAACCGCAGCGAGGTTTTTGCAATGACAGTTCATCAACGCAACGAGGTTTATCAAACTGCGATGACGTCGATTTGGTTAGCCATCGCAGCTGCAGGCAGTAATCGCGCAGCAAAACGACGTGTCAACGAGATATCCTACCACACTCTGTACGACTTGATAAAAAAGCACAACCTTAATAAATCATAATTTGAATCATTGTATTCTCAGCTTACACTACACACCTCCAGCTCGGAAGAGGCGAATCCTTGATGGAGCTTGACGCGCAGAAAAGAAAGACTCTTGTTTTCCGCTGTGGGCATGCCTTAACATACATTTTTATCGCACCACCAGTGTATATCATTCAATCGTAATTCAGACAATACAATCAGAGCGTACATGCGGCAGTGACGTTGCACTGGTGTGTTTGGGTCGCACCAGGATCCATCGGCCGTCGCCGCGGTCGTTGGCCTGCCACAGTGTGCATGCCCGGGACACTGCTCGGTGCAATTGACCTACCTACGTATAAGATATATGAGTCATGCATACAGTCATCACCACTGTGTACCTCCCTGAGCGTTGAACAAGTAATTCGGGCGTGTTGTCGCCGCAAGTGCAGTCGCCGTGATCGCTGGATAATTGTTTCTGCGACAAACTCATAAAGTGAATATGTATTAATACTGAGAGGAGTTCGTGAATAATTCGTAAAGAGTCCAATATCAATGAATAGGCCTGGATTTTGTCTTCATGTAGCGTATTGTAGAATTATAATCCGATACCCTACGAGTCGAGTTACATGCCTTCCACGGCAGCATCTCGGAAAAAGTGTTCTTAAAATGGACTTTTACGTTGTACTTGCTTTGAGTAATTGGGCGACCACATTTCACAAAACGCGTGGGTTATTTGGACGTTTAGGACTAGTTTATGTTCATCAAATACCATCAATCTCCACATATAGTAAACGGGATACTTCATAGCCCTTTCACAGATGTACCTCTATAAAGCTATATTGGCTCGGGGCTGCATATATATCGGGGGTTGACTGTCGTACGACCTGCTTTGGTATCACGAAGTAGTTTGACTATAGTTTCCGCTGAAGCAATTGCACGACATAAAAAGCTGAGTAGGTACCACAACCACTGAGCTTTTTATCGTGTAATGGCTTCAGTCGTCACCAATATATATGTACAATGAATTTGTCATGAATTTCACACGTGTGATACAACACAGCCTCAACGAGTATGTAGCTTCGCAGCCAGTAGTAGTTTTTGCTTGAATGGACATCGTTGGCGGACGTAGCTTTGATGTAGCACACGCTGGACAACACGTGGATCTCGCGTTCCATGATCCCCTGGTACCCGACGAGTATTGCAAGCTCGAAAGTCAAGATACAGATCCCAACATTGTGTGGGCTGATAGTTCGACTGCAGCTTGTTCATGAGAGGAGAGGTCAATGTGCATTTAGGTGCTGAAAGCGTGAGTTTTGACTTCGGATTCCGGCCTTCGACAGCATGAATGTGAATAGACTTCGTCAACGCACAATCTCCATTTCAACAACATAGGTGTGAGTGCTTTGTAAAAGCACCTTCTCCTCACTTAACCACCTGCTTTATAAACAAGTGTAAATGATGTCATGAAATTGATCTCATGGCGGCAGGTAGTATGTATGGTGTCAGAAGTTGCCTTTCTGGGGACAGGTAGGTCGTGTTGTTTCAGTTAAAGCCTCATATGCTCGAGTACTTCTCTTTCAACGTATATATTCCGAAATTAACTTCATGGGAGTCTTGTGATCATCACTTGGTTGGTCTGAGTGCTTTCTTCAAGCATATCCACATGTGTGTTCATTTCGACTTCATCCTTGTTCTATGTTGTATATCCTATTCTACCTGCCGCACAGGTTAATATGCTGGCACACCATGTTTTGATGTTGTTTCATCTTACAGTGTACTCTCTACAGTAGATTGCACTAGAAAAAGTGTTCTTAAAATGGACTTTTACGTTGCGTCTTCCTTTGTCGTAGACCTTTCGAGACATGACACTTCATAGGTTTTCGATAGGATTCAAGGCCGGTGTCTTGGCAGGCCACTGGATAACGTCCACGGCAACAGCAGGCTCATCGAACCACTCCATAACAGAGCGCGCCGTGTGTATGGAAGCATTGTCTTGCTGGAAACGGTAGTTTTCGGCATGCATGCAGTCCCTTACGCTGCTGGATTGTCCAGGAATCTTTGGATGCGGCTCCGGACCGTCCCAATTCATTGGTGATATTGTTGGTGGACTTGCCTTCGCGACGATGCAAGAGAACCTCGATCTTCTCGTCTTCCGTCAAAGGATCACCCTTGGGCATTGAGTAAATGCCTAGAGTGTGTTGTGTTGTGAGTTTGACTTGTAGGTGTAGTCTGTGTGTCAATTACCTTCGATTTGGATGTGTTGTCTCAAAATGGGAAAAGGTCGTGACTGTCATATCATTATTTCCCGCCCACATTTGAACTCCCGCCGTTTTCTCGAGCCCCATGCCTCCGATCGTCAAATCGCAGTCGTCACTGGACAGACATTTGCTGTCTTTGTGATTGGTTAAAAGGATATTGCATTTAAGCCAATCACACATGAGTAACAACTGGATTCATGGGGTCTCATATCATTATTTGCACCACTTTACGATGCCGATATTTTCGCCTATATTTCATGTGATTTTCTGGATTATGAGGCAATTCCGCGGCGAAATGAGCGCTGTATGTGAGCCCAGACGTGAGATACTGTACTTGAATGCATGACTTTTATATATACTGGTGGCATATCATTGGGAGGTCTGACATACAGTAGTGGTGCATTTTGATAGGCCCCCTAGAAAGTACTAGAGCATGACGCAACGCTAACCGAACATATCGATGAACAAGGCGCAGAAATAGTCCGTGATGTCGACATAGCTAGCGAGTATGTTACTTATAGGTTGGCTGAAGCAATTACTACGTAGTAGACTCTGTGTGAAGGTGATAGAGTGAAGGTGATAACGTAAAAGTCCAATTTAAGGTGCCTGATCCATTTTAAGGTGCACGTGAATCAGCCAATCGATTCCTAGAAAGGCAGTTTTTAACCTAACCGCCCAAAAAATATGCGAATGGGTACACAAAGACTAAGCTTAAAAATGTGCACCTTAAATTGGACCTCTTGTTTTCAGCTGCAGTGGAGTGAATGATAATGAATTATAACAGAAAACAGATTTCAATCATATCTCCCGAATACTGTAGGCCTCGATTTTGGCTACATGTAACGTATTGTAGAATAATAGTCGGATTCCCTATGAGTCCAGTTATATGCCTTCCACGACAGTCTCTCCGAAAACGTGTTGTTAACTATAAATTGGACTTTTACGTAAACGCTGACATTGATTCCTCACCGAATGACTGTGAATTAAGTTTTCCCTAAACGATGTCAGGAGGATGAATTATAACAATGTCTTGAACCAAGCCAATCAACGAGGAGATCACCTTAGTCCAATCAGAAGAGATTACAGGAATGAGCTAACCGTAAGTTTGAAAAACGATTTCAGGTTCTGGTAGTATGAATCGCCCGATCTATGTCGTGGACGAAGTGTCGCGGGCTGTGTGCTCGGTTGAGAATGTGCGCGAAGCACAAAAGCTCTACCGATACGATCCCACGAACGTCGTCCCAGGCGTCGAGCTCCTCTACAGCCTCAGCCTTCCGCTTCCTATTGTGAACAAGATCATCAATTTTGTTGGTATTTGGACCCGCAGAGTCGAAGAATTGACTCACAGCATCAACGGTCGTGCTGATCTCGACACAGAAATCCTTCATCTTGTTGTGCCATTCGATTCTGCCATTGACGGTGTCGTCCAAGTTCGTCCACCGGTGGAACTCGTGTTCGATTGTGTGTCCCACGACCAAGGTTGGGCCACCGAAAACCCCGAACTGAATCACACGTACCAAGGCTGTCACAGCTGGATTGAGTTTGAAATCCAAGATGCTCACGGTGTTACAATTGTGCCTCGCCGCGATGTCTGCCGCAACTTTCGCGCCTCGTCGTCGTCTCGTCATCACATGCTCATTGTCCGTGATCGTGATGTACTGGAGAATGTCTTGCCTGGACACAGCATCGTGGTGCATATGCGAGCTCAATACGGCGGCTGGGCCAACCACGTCGATTTTTGCCGCGTTGCTCTTCACCAAGTTGCCCACGTGCGCGACGAAGTGGATCAATTTGAACTCCGCAAGTGGGCAAAGACTGCATTGCTACGTGTGGACCCGGGACAGCACGTGATGCCACGTCAACTCGTGCCTTTGAATCTGGATAGCATGATGGCACTTGTGGTTCAGCTTTTACGATCTTATTGTACAGTGAGCTAACCCATTATGTCGTAAAAAATGCCATCGCGTTCCAGTTAACCAACAATAGTGCTTGAGCCTCTGCAACACAAACGTTAACGCTATCCCTTTCAACCACGGCTCAGCATCAACCGTTATATATATACTAACTGCCAAGGACCGCCATCCAACGAAGTTTCAACCGCGGCCACTATGGATTAGGATTGACGGTTACTCCATCGGCCAAAAATCCCTCTCCACAGGAATCAACCCCATACAGTGTATAATCCAGTTGACACCGAGTTGCCTGGGTTGGGATGCATCGTCGAGTGTTGGAGCGGTCGGAGCGGTCGGAGCTGTGGCATGTAGATCCAGTGACCAAGGTAGCCAACGAGTTCTCGTCCACGGCCGCGGCTCTTCAGTCTTTTCGTCGTGCGATTTATTTGCCAGCCGACATTGCGATTATGGTGCAACTGCTTCGACGGTGCGGCCTCACCAGTGCCGTGATCCGGGTCATTTTCGATCGCGCAAACGTCTTCGCCGCGTACGTTCAAGAAACGAATGACATTCTTGATGGCTACGCCCCCATGGACGAAGCATACTTGAGACTTCGCCTGCCCACGCCAGTGGTGTCATCCGCGTTGACCACATCCCCCCTCCCCTCTGCCCTCACATTCGAATGTGTGTCTCGAGATCTAGGTGGCGTGGCAGTCACACATCAGTCCCCCGTACGCTGTCACAGATGGCTCGAGTTTGAAATCCTCGACGCTCACCAACGGGTGATATAGCCTCGCCAGGATGTCTGTCGCATGTTTCGCTCGTGCCGAGACTACCGCTGCCACGTGCTAACAGTAGACGATCCCCAAGTATTAAAGCACCTTCTTCCTGGCCACTCCGTGGTGCTCCATGTGCGGGCAGATAAGAAAGGCTCGAGCAACTACGTCAAGTATGCCGGCATCTCATTACACTTTGCCGTGACGTTGTCTGGTGATGTCGACGATGACCAAGTCCAACGAAATCGAGAAATGACGTTGCCTGTTGTCGTCAGCACAGCCGCGACACGAAACTATGATTTGGAGAAACCTGCCGCAACCAATGCGCCATCGAGTTGTGCAGTGGAGAATCCAATGACGACTGTCAGTGCTACCGACGTCACTACGATTGAAGCAGCTTCGAAGGACACCTGGGAAACGGTGGAGTCCCCTGTGAAGCCCTTGATGCCCCTTTCGACGACAGAAGAATGGGTGGACGTTACGCAGCCCAGGACAGTTAAACCACCCAAGGAAGATGCTACAGTTGCTCCCTCGCCACACGAGGCTGGACAAGCCCCCAATAATACCACCAAACACCCCGACGATAAGTGCGGCATCAGCTGAAGAAACCAACGTGGCATACTATTAATACTAGTGTAGCGTAGTATAAAAGTAACATGTTACAGTAATTGTAATTTTGCAACAAGAATGTATGTACTAGAAAGAAGAGTGAATTATTGCTTACTACGAGTTGATTGGATATCATTTGGAATGTTTGTTGCAGGGTTGCATTTTGCGCATCGTCCCAACACTGTTGCAGCGATATGCTGCTCCATCAACGTCGTATCCTGCGACCAACTCCGCCACCACCACCGCCGACGTTCGAAGACCCGTTAAGTCTTCCCGTGTGGCTAGTGGACAATGTCACGCACGAAGCGACGGAGATCCCATGTGAACCAGCCACCCGTCAAGTGAATTACCTGGCCACTGAAGTGGCAGACACTTTATCGATTCTCAGCCGTGTCAGTGGCGCGCCGGTTGCGCTAGTGAATCTCATTGCGTACATGGCGGATATATGTACAAATCATGCCGTGGACACGCACGACCTGGTCGTCGGAAATGCACCGTTGGATCGCGAGTACCTTCGTTTCGTTGTTCCCATTTCGTCGACGCCACACCTGGAAGTGCTTTCTTCGAGTCTCGTCATTGAGTGCGTGTCTCACGACCAAGGGTGGGCAAGCGATGATGCTGACAACCACTCGTACAAGAACTGCTGGAGCTGGGTGGAATTCGAGGTCGTGGATGTGTCGAATGGGTCGGTTGTCCTGCCCCGGCAAGAAATGTGTCGCAATTTGCGAGCTTCGAAACCCTTTCGCCGCCACCGTTTGCGAGTGACTGACAAGGCCATACTGGATCGCCTGCGACCAGGATGTCACGTCGTGCTCCACCTTCGCGCAGAGTTTAACGCGTGGTCAAATCACGCGCGGTACGCCAGCATCTCCCTTCGCCAGTGGTGGGGCCTTCGCGATGAAGAGTCTGCCGTTATATCGAGCCGCTAGGCATAACATCGTTGCGTACATAGCACTTGAATAGACTAATGAATATTCCCATTCACGATAATTCACTCGGCATTCTGTACTCGTGTAAGATTCGACACTACAATGTCCATATTCACAGTCCATGCTACAATGTAATTCCAGTAAACAAACATCAAAATAATGCCCATATATATATATATATATTCACGCTTACTGCAGTAAAACAGTTTGTTTTCAAATAATCAGAATATTCATTCTAATTTAAATATTACTAAGTAACAAATAAATAAAAAAGGATTTTATGAACTGTAAAACAATTTTTTGGAATAATAAAAAGGAGAAAAATTATTAACAAGTTCTATTTTATATTTATTTTTAGCGTCGCTACATCCCCACTTGAACTCACTGTCAAATGGCATACTGGTACGAAGTACTTTGAAGTACGAAGGAACGAGTTGAGGATATCACAGTGTATACGATTTATGTATGTTGTACTATTGATAATTAATTGATAATCCAACTGTATAAGATTTATTATGAATGTTGAACTATTGATAGTTGATAATATCCAATTACAGGCTCAAGGATGGGTAACATGCATGTAAATCAAGCCCATAGTCGACCCCAGGACCAACCCGGCAATCAAAAAGAAACCTGTGAACGTGCCCGCGACGCCCCGATCTCGCTCGTCCACACTTTCGTTGACCACGAGGATCGTGAGCGAGCCAAAGTACCCGTTCGAGAGCCCCAAGAGCACGACAAACAAGACCGACCATGCGTCGTGCGTGAACCACACGCGCTGCACCGTCATGACGATGCACGGAATCAAGAGCATACGCAGGACCACTGGCTTCCAGATCGTGTCCTTGGTCAAGCCAAAGCGATACGGCACCAATACACGACCGATGCAATCCATCACGGAGAACACGGTGAGGAGGATCAGGGGCCACCACCCCGATCTTTGGAGATCGGGAAAGTTGAAGCTGGTCATTTCTGTGACGAGGGGCGGCCACAGACACAGCGTTGTGAAGAACGAGAGCGTCACGAGCAGTTCCTGGCGATAGCATTGTCGAAGGACATTCCACCGATTCATGGGCGACAAAGCAACGTCGATTGGTGGCGCGTGGTACGAGGACGTGGGTTCAAACTCGACATGCCGTTTCAGACGCATGAGCATGTGGAACGCACCGACACAGACGACCACGGTGATGGCGCCAATGTAAAAGTACATCGCGCTCGACTCGACGACGGCGTCGATGGGAAAAACGAGCTTGGTGAAGACCCGGAACACACTCCCAATCAGCGCACTCAGCCCCACGCCAAATTGGAGCGCTTCTTGAGCATGCACGGGGTATGTCGCCGCCAGCGCAATGACACAACTGTCCAGGAAAGCGGTCGCGACGGCTGCGAACGCCGTGGCCACGAGCACCACGGCCATGTACGCATTGTGGGACGACACAACAAAGTACGCCGTGGGTACGATCATGAGCACAAGAAACTGGCCCCCGAATCCACCCACGATGCGGCTGGCGTACGTCGCCGTGTCGGTCGACCCAAACGCAACCACGAGGCCCAGCGTAATCAAGTTCGTGTACAAGAATACACACGTGATGTAAAACTCAATGTTGACGTCAGGGAACAGGAACTTCCAGTAGTCCACGGGCTGCGTGAGCGCCGAGAACGGGAAGAGGTACCCGATGCCAATCAACGAAAACAACACGTTGAGCGTGACCTTGTGCTTGGACCGTTCGGCCACGGTGGTCTCAGGCGTCATCAGTTCCATTATGCTTGTGTGTGGTACTTGGGATATTAGGAATTGAATTGACAGGTCGCGGTGGTTTCTCAACGATGGCGGCCGTTTCAATAGTGACTTATTTCGTGGTCACTAAGACCCATTGTACCGCGGAGAATGAACGGCCTTCAACTTGCTCGCATGAGGTCATTGGTCGCAGTGTCTTGGGACACTCGCATAGTTTACAGCATTTTGTGTTCCTGTTAGTCTTGTATTTCACGATTACCGTGGATTTACTCATCATTACATCCATAATTCGCATGGACTGGCGCAATAATGGTGGGTGCGCAAATTAGGAAAGACGTTTCAACGTAAACTGCTACTGCGCAGAACCCCAGTCGCCTGCGTAACATTACCTGTTAATGTTATGATCGACAAGCCTGATTGATGTACCGGTAACGTTATGGTACTATGTGTTGGCTCTGCTTTCAGCTTTCGGTAAGTTTACATTAACGTTGTAAGCTGGACAACGAACGGTGAGGATGTTTGCTAATCATCATACTAAGAGTGCTTTCATTGGTTGTTTTTTGGGCCAATCCAAAGTATCCAAAACGATCTTGTGAGTTGCTGGTGACGATGCACTTGCTGACGTACAGCTCTGCGTCTTCGGACAACGAAGAGCCCAAGACCCTTCCAATTTGGCTCGTAAATCCTGAGACTTAAGTTGCATCGGAACTGGCATCGTCGGACATTCCGTCGCTGAACTTGACACCGTACTCGACTGCTGACGTGGTTTCTGTCGGGTGCTCGCTGAGCCTGCGTGGCCTGCCGCTGGCTCTCGTGAACTGCATCCTTGATTCCGCAGGGGTATGGGTACACCACCAAACGGACACACGCGAAGTCGTGGAAGGATGGGCGCCAATGGAGCGGGAATACGTGCGTATGACCATTCCGGTCGACGCATACCCATCGGTCCATGTCTCAGTGTGTCGGGCTCTGACGATTGAATGTGTCTCGCATGACCAAGGATGGGCCACCGACATGCCAGAATCCAACTCCACGTACTTTGGATGCAATAGTTGGGTCGAATTCGACGTACTGGATGCCACTGGTGCACTGATGTGGCCTCGAGCAGACATGTGCCGCAACTTTCGCCCATGCCTCGTATCGTTGCCACATTCTGCACATCACCGATAGTGCCCTTTTGGATCGCCTCACGCCAGGCTGCCACGTCATTGTGTACCTCCGGGCGCTGGTTCCTGGCTGGAGCAACCATGCCAAGTACGGTCGCGTGCGAGTGCAATATGCTTGTGCCCTCAACGATTCGTTCAATGTCGAGCAATGCCCCAAACTAGCGTCGACCTCCGTTGAATGGACTCCTTAGCCCCCATGTCGCTTTATTTCCAATATTGATGGGTGAACAATCGATTGCGTCGAAGTACATAATAAAATCGAGGGGCTGATACAGTACCAATGGAGCAGACGAATGTCGCAGTTTGTGAAGCTGTCGGGCCGTAATGATTGAAAGGGAATTGACCAAAGATGGATAACCAAGAATCCAGAGCTTAACTGTACGTACTTTGAATATAAGAGTTGGGTCGAATTCGAAGAGAACTTGAATCCACATCGTTGGTTTGTGTTCTCGAGAGGCGCAACAAGTCAGCAAGCTCAACGTTGCTACCCCTTGAGCCCAATGCTGTCTTCACTCGTGATGGGTTTCAACGGCGGCCTGACAATGCAAATTTTCAATTGAACAATGTTTTGCGCGATGGGGGGTTTGAAAACTGGTGTCCTCGACCCCCCACACCATTTCTGAACTGGGGGACTGGGTATTCAACTTTGATGATCTGCAGTCCGAGCTCAACGTGGGTCCGTCAGCGTACATTCCCCCGTCGTTTGCAAGCTCGACCAACCAGCCCCATCCCGACACGGTAACACGATCGTTTCAGCGACGAGACGCCATCACAAGTATTACCGAGCACGAAGAATGGAATGTGTCGACCGAGGACGTCCAAACCGACCTCGATCGCACGTTGGAGACCATCCGGTCGGTCCCTTAAAGTCACCTCCATAGGTCGCATCCTCCAGAGCTTGCAGCGGACGCAAGAAGTGTACCTCGCGTTTGTCATGGACACGACTGGGAGCATGTTCTCAAACATGCACGCCGTCAAGACCCAAATCAGGGCTATCGCCGAGGCCTAGGGCTGGTGCTGCATGTGGCGTTTGTGAGGTACAAAGACCACGGGGACCGCCAACTCGATTCAAACGTTTCCATTCACGACTGACATGGCGGCCTTCCAGCACTTCGTTCAAAAGATTTCCGCCACCGGGGGCTCTCCCCGAAGATGTGCTGGGGGGCTCTGGGTGGCGTCGAAGCGGCTCCCCTGCCAACCAGATTGCACGAATGTGTTGTTTCACATTGGCGATGCCCCGCCCCATGGCACGACGTATTGAAATGGTGATGATCGCTTCCTCAACGGCCATCCGTGCGACCGACCAATCGCCATCGACCATCTTTGGTCTACTGGAGTCACTGAACGTGCGGTATTATTTGGAAAATTGACGAACTTGACAAACATGATGGTCGCAAGTGACGGTGTTCAACGTCACCGATCCGGTCAACGTGTGCAGCAGCGTGGCCACGGCCACGCAGCAAACGGTAGCGTGCGACCGAGCGACTGACGTTCAAGCTGGCGCGCCTGAGTTTACCTATAAGTTTGCCACGCGACCCCCCTTATGGTCATCGCTGCAAACTCGACACGTCACGGCGGCCCGATATGAGTGCGACCCCGCAAGCTTGTCCAAAGAGGATTTGTATGCTCCAATGTCCACGTTTGTCGGCCAACGCGTCATCCGCATCACCCCGCGCCCCTTCGCCCGAGGTTGCGAGCGTGCAGCGTTCTATGCTCAAACGTTGGGTTTGCAACCGCAAAACTCGACATCGTTGTGGGGGCAAAGAGTAGCTAACGCTTTCTTTGGGGCCAGGGGTGTGAAGGACGGTGTGTTGGGAGCCCCCCTATATGCCGATGATATGTGTAGGCACATGAAAACGAGGGAAGGGCAGGCGATGGCGGTGGCGTTGACGCGAGCGTTCAACAATCTCATGAACAAGAATCACTCAACGTTCATTTCGCTGACGTTTCTGGAAGCCAGTGTGGCCAAGCTTGACGAGCCCGTCGAGTTTGTCGCGATGGAGCGCTTGTTGTCCAATTTTGAGCGCTTCTCAAACAGCGTCGACTGGCACTCCCCCCTCGCGACAACTGAACCGTGCGTGCAGTATGCAGTGGCGTTTACTCACTGGACGTGGGCAGCCACCAACGGGTATTTGATGGTCGTGGACTTGCAAGGCCAGCGAGTGGACCACCACACGCTTGTGCTCACCGACCCAGCCATCCACTGCATCATCGGAGTGCGCTTCGCTGGCGGCACAAACTTGGGGCCACGAGGCATGGCCAAGTTTTTGCCACACACGTGTGCAATGACTATTGCGCAAAGTTCAAGATGCTACTGAAGCCATAAAGGCGTCAACAACGTACATCTATACTGCTTAGTACTACCAGTAGTACCGAGTAGCTGCTCCACGCATGTACTTTTGGATTAATGCACTCAGCCCTGCCTTTGATTATTCCTTCCCGTTGTACATACTACAGTAGTAACACAGAGTACTTTGTATTCGCAGCGCACGCGCAAATGCCTTGACGTTTCACACGGAGACAGGGAAGGCAACAACATTCCAATAATCCCCAACCATCGGTGTGGTATTGAGTAAATGCTGCACAGCACACGCTCTTATTCCTCACCTTCCTCTATCCAAACCCATCGACTACAGTAACTATATACGCGTAGCACTCCTCATTCTACATAGATCATCATGGGCAGCGGCCACTGATATCGCCCTTCTCTACCGCCAGTGATCTCTAACGAGGACGACGACAACGTTCATTCCATCGCGTACTCCGCAAACCATATTGACCCGGCACGCAACGGTATCGCACCTGCCTTCACTATCCAAGTGGTGAGCAAGAATGTACCAAGAACTTCATATAATCGAAGTCAACATCGTTGCCTCACTAAAGACTTCACTGCGAGTTCAGCAGCTGTAGTCCCCTTCTCCAGCACCATCGTCGTCGTCCGCGACCATTCGTCTGGCTCAAGTAGGAGGTCAATGTGGCTAAACAAAGCCAAAATGCAAAATCGACGGCTATAATTAGCGGTTTGCAACGTGGCCTTGATGGCTTTCGCCGATGGCAAGGAGCGGGTCCTACCGTCAAGCTCCAGTCGACGCGATGTCACAGAAAAGTACAAGGCAATTCTTCAACCAAAGTCTTCCGTGGACATTCAGCCTCAACACGTTGACCGAGTACGTTTGTGCATGAAATGCCAACTCAAATGACCGGTAGGTGTTCAAGCGCATGCTCACGCAACACAAGACCGTCGACACAACATCCAAATGGACCAACCGATTCGTGGCTAGCTCGACGGAGATGGCATTTCAGACGTGGAGCGTTGCATTCTACTCGACGTCTGCGCGGACACTGATGTTGTGTGTGGTGCTGGTGCACATGCTCGTGACGACAGTGGACTTTACATTCTCGCAAGTATAACAAAACGACTTCACCAGTCTTATGTAGCGAGAACTAGGTCCTCCACAGACAAATACTTGGCAACGTACGGTCACACGGAGCTGGCCCAGTGGTCGTACATTGTGATGCTGGTCCCCTTTATCGTACTCAAACCAAATCACGTTACATCCCACGCCTGGCTATGGTATATGCAAAGGTGGAAGGTATACATGCATCACATATATGTGTATATCGCATGAAATATATTTCACACGTAGTGGATCATTGCACTTGCGATGGTAATGCTGTGTACTGGACTTATGGTGCGGACGGGATGCATTTACGAAGTGAACCTGCACACCCTTCACACAAAGTAAGGGTACTGTGCATATGGGTAGCTTCATGACATTTTTCGTCGTAGGTACATGGCAAGTGTAAATGCCCTTGTTGCGAATGATCCCTCCAACGCCCAAACGACGTACGAGCTGCCACGTCACTGAAATCGCTTCATGATTCAAAATTTAGGGAGGCAATCGATGCTTTGTCCCAGCTTGATGCGACCTTTGCCACAACCCTTGGCAACTACGGCGACTTGGTCGTGGCAGTGAACACGATTTTAATCCTCGTCACGCAGGTGGTCCAATTCCAATGTGTATAAACCTGTTTTATAGAATAAATTTCGTAGGTGGTGGTCTCGGCGTCCCACTGCGACTTGGTACACACCGTGTTGGCCTGGTTTGCGTTGATTGTGGCTCTCATGTCAAATTCTGCATACTGGCATGTGATTCCCCATGAAGAGGTAACCCCGAAACTCCGAGTCTAGACAAATGGTTTGTATGTAGGCGTACGTGTACTTTATGGTCAGTGGACTGCTCTGCTTCCAAATCACGCGCGAATTGGACTTGTGCCATCGTACCAACTTTTTGTACTACTACAACGCTGAAAAGTCGGCCGAAGTGCTTCGCGACCAGCTCGACCACGTACAACTACTCGATCTTTCATTGCACTTTACACCCACTAGGCTTTGGAATTGATTGTGTACAACGAATGCAAAGCTGAAGAAATGCAAGCCGTGGCCCAAACCATCGATGAAAACGCAGAGTTGTGCGCGAAACTCCAAGTTCGTACTATCATTGATTTGGAGTATAGAAAAAGTCGAAGTAATTTATTCTTCCCCCTAGCCATACCGTATCCCCCTAGAAGAACTGACCCTGAAGCGAGTGATCGGACAAGGCGCGTACGGGGAAGTGATCTTGGCCGAATTCTGCGGCACGATGGTGGTGCTCAAGCGAATGCATCGACACAAGATCACCCGCGCCGCCGTCCAAGAGTTCACCGACGAAATCTTGCTCATGTGCCAGCTGCGGCACCCCAACATTGTGCAGTTTATCGGCGCTAGTTGGAATACGTATTCGGTCGGTACCACCTATATGTATGTACGTTTATAGGAACAGTTGTATTTCTATTGTGTAGAACATTGGCTTCGTGTTGGAATACGTCGGCCATGGAGATTTGTACGTGATTATCCACGACAAGCGCGTGGCCAAGTCGTGGTCTGACCCGCTTCATCGCATTGCGGTGGACTCTGCCCGCGGGATTTGCTACCTCCACAGCAAAAACATCATTCACCGTGACTTAAAAAGCTCCAACATCCTCATCAGCCCCACTTATACGGCAAAGGTATTAAAAAATATGATTGTCCTTTGACCCCAAATTTGGACTTTTGTGCTGATTCACGCCAACTCCATCGATCGATTTTTTGTATTGACTTTTGTATGTAAGAGTCGTCCAGTGTCACACTAATTTAAGTCACACACTGATTCGATGTTGAATTGGTCGAATAGCGGATTTGATTGGCTACTTGATTCGTGATTTGGGTTTTGATTGGCCGATCGATTGTCCGTGGATTTGGTACCCCCCACTCCAATTTCGAATCGACTTGAACGAAACCCCAAAACCCCTGACAATGCACGACCTATCAAATATATTTGATATAGATATGCGACTTGGGGATGAGTAAATCGATGGAAGAACTCAAAGCCAACGAGAAACAAGTGGGCACGCCCCTGTGGACTGCGCCCGAAGTGGTCACGGGCGGCCAATTCAGCCTAAAGTCCGACGTGTACGCGTTCGGCATCATCTTGACCGAATTGATCACACGAAAGACGCCGTACGCAGACAAGACCAAGACCATGTCTGCGTACAAGGTGGGGGGTCGTCGCATCCTCCTTGGTAAAAATTGATTCCAAGTTCGTAGATCATGCTCGAAGTGGCCGCGAATGGGCTACGCCCGGCGTTGCCTACGTGGCTCCCCGAAGCACTTCGGCATTTGATTGTGGTACAACAATTGACTACGAGACCCAGCGTGATGAATTTTATGATTGGGTTGTGGTAGTCGTGTTTGGATGTGTCGCCTGATGATAGACCCACGATGCTGCAAGTGCTGCAGTTGTTACAAACAGATGCCATTTATCAATTGCAAGGGCGGGCGTTGTGGTCGAAAGTTCGAGGACTTGGTACAAACACAAGCGAGATATTCATGCAATATATATATATATATATATGGACTCGACCGATCGATTAAAACTTGGTTGTAGTGTCCGAGCGCGCCCATCGTACGACGAGCTTTTCGATGGAAATGATCCGCGTGGCCAAGGCGCAATCCGAGCTCGAAACGTATTCCAAGCCACGAGCGATTGACTCTGACGATTCCGAAGAAAATGACGTCCCAACCCTCTCCAACTTTCACTCAAACATCGTTGAAACGACTGTCGTCGAAGAATGGTAATTAATGTAATTAATAGAACTCCGGAGTATTATTGTCGATTTTTTCAAATGTCCCATAACAGCACAAACTGTGCCGAGACATATGATTGGCTAGCATCATCCACATCTCCATTTATTTCGTCAAATCTCGAAACGCTTCAAATTGGTGGATCTGAGTTTGGAGCGCTGCGACGACGTTATTTTGTTGTGTCGTGCGCTTGTCCCGCTCGTTCGCGTAATAGCTGGTTAACACCATGCTGCGATGTGACCACTGCAGCGTTTGTTCTTGCAATCGTTGGATCTCGTCTTGCAGTTGGGCGATTTTGTCTTCGGCTTCCTGGGTCCCTTCTTCCGCCAGCACCGTCTTTCGAATGCCAAACGATAAACTACAGCGAACATGACGACTCACTGTGAAGCTTCACATGTACCTCGTGTTGTACAGCGCTTGGTATGCCTCAATTGTCATGCGGATTTCGTCCCTTACACGCAGCAACGACCGACCGCGCTCGGGGCACGCCAGGATCACTTGTCGGATGATTTCATCTACGGAATGGAATAGACTTGGTAGTATAAGATAGCACCACTAACTCTACGAACCAAACAACTGGGCGTGAAGGCGCTCTCGATTCGCGCAGATGCCGACTTTCTTGGCTTGTTCGGTCACCAAATTGGACTCCAATGCAGCCTATGACCACACATTTAAACCATGTGAAAAACAACAAGCTAGGCTGGTTTAATAGGAAGATGTATCTACCTGCAGATCCAACACTTCGGCGCGACTACTGGGGGCAAGCGACACGTTCTGTTGCCATTTGCCGCGGTCGTCCTTCCACTCTCTACATTATCCTTATGAGGACGATGGTATTTATACATATAACAAACTGCCTCGATGGAAGCATGGCCTTCATGAGCTCGGGCGACACCAATGGGTCCCCGCCCATCGTGCCTTTGGTGGACTGTGGCTTGGACTCCGTCGCAGTCAGTCGCGATGTAGAGCTCGCTTCCACGAGGAATGCATCGTCGTGTTTTAGGAGAGAGAACGGAGGGCTAGGCGTCACGGAGTCGCACATGGTTTAGTGACGATGGGTTGCCGTGAAACGTTGTATGAAACTGTCAGCCGTTACGCCTTGATGATGACAAAAAAAGGCGGTTCAACGGCCAAATGAAAACGCGAGCTTTACCTATTAACATACCTGTAGCAGTATACTATCGAGTAGTCACGATGCATGTGACGAAAGCTCATGGCTTAACAGTGGTCGAGACCATTCATAACCCTTTTTGTGTATTTGAGATTTTTAGAAAGAATATATGAAATTCTGTAGGCATACGTAGTTTTCCTCAGTGAATTCGTTTCTGCCATTAACAATACCTTGATTCACATTACTTTTCGAGTTATTGAGCAGGCATCTCAGAATATTTACACGCGCAATTCCTATGAAAATGTCAGTGAAATCTGATCAAAACGGTACAGCTCCAATCCAACGGGTACAGCTCCAAACGGTACCTTGAAAACTATTCAGGCATGCGCATTGGTCTAAATACATAGCAGTATTTCTATTTCATTGGATGAAATGTTTTAAACTCGTGGTGATTGGGTATTTCTATCCAATTAGAGAAAACTAGGTACACCCCCAACCAGAACAATATTGTACAGGACACAAATGTCTTGTCGTGGGCATGATCATAAACTAACTGTAACTTAAATTCAATACATGCATACCTATATCCAATATATCGGACAATTTGATCGGTAATGCCGTATTTGACACGGAAGCCTACAGTGAAGAGGGAATTTACTTAGTCGAGACCATCCACGACCGTTTTCTATTTAATTAATTATTTGTTCTTACAGTTTTCATTTTAATGAAGTATATTATTTTACACATAAGTGCTGTATATTTGACCATTTTTACAGTTAATAATTGTGTAATTTACCGTTGGAGATGCTCTAAGCATAGAATTTACCGTTGGAGAGCATCTCCAACGGTAAATTCTAACCTATTGCTAAAGCATAGGTTAAAGTCAAACTTCGTATTTACGGTTGCTATTTTGGCACTATCCGGACTTTTTAGAAATTTCGACTCGCAGAATTTCTATTTTCGCGTGAAATAGCAACAAACCCTCCGGATAGTGCAAGAATTTCTATTCTATATCCGTAACTTCGAATTGAAATAGAAATAAAAACACCGTTGGAGATGCTCTTAGAGCTCAAGCTTATAATATACGAAGTATAATGTTATGCGAGTTTTGCATGCGACATTTGAAAGATATTTCGACCATTACGCGAGGTGCTTTTGATTTATTGTTAACGAAAAGCAAAAAGCTGATTTTTTTACAAAAATCCTATATTGACTCCCCCCAATAAAAATGTTCGTCATTATTATTAGGTCCAACCAAAGAAAACATAGGTACTGAAGCGAGAGGTATACGGTATGATCCTATTCTACTTGGTGAAAGCACAACACGTTGCAACTCATGCGTTTCATGAAGGTATACATTTGGTAGTTTAAATATCCATCCATGCAATGCTGCGGTATCATTGATGATGTCACAACCGATCATCCTATCCACGGCTTCCACCCACTAGGCTGAAAATTTGGTGGACTGGAACACTGCGGTGGCCAATCGGTGGGCGTTTTCACTCGTCGGGGCTTCGCCATACTCGTCGGTCAGCGACTCCAAGGGCTCCTCCAGCAGAGACCTATGTGGTAAGCGGAGGATCGACCGGGTGAGAATAGCAGCATCCGTCGTGCAAAACGCCGGTGCCACCTCGAGAGCTTCCACCAAGTCAATCCATAGGAGCTTGTCCTTGCCGTTGTCCTTGACGACGATCACGTTCGGCACGCGGGGATCTCCATGGATCACATTCTTCTTATGGAGCTGTCTGAGCAGGTCAAAGAGGTTGACGACTTCCTGTAGTGTCGTCGGTCGAGGCAGAGGAGCCCCCACTGGAGTCACCAATAACGCAGCACCCCCTGGAAAATTAATGAGGCCATACTCGATGTGAGCCGTCAAACCTGTGAGCTTGGCATACTTCAGGGCCCACTCTTCGCGATAGAGATCAGACGTGGAGCTTGAGTCGACAAGACAAGTTTTAGCACTTTTTTGTCGGTTTTCCGCTCGACCTTGAACACACGACCGTGGGCACCACGACCGAGGAACGCGCCGCTCTCCACGACGTCCACCCCCAGAGCCAATCAGACTGTTGTCAACCGACGCATCCACGTTTGGTCGGATACGAACGATTCAAAAAGCGCCTTGGAGCCACCGTCTACACAATTGGCTTTTTTAACGTGTAGGATGACAGTCTTGAAGCCTCGTGGTGAGCCAAAACGAGCGGAGGTCGAACAGCACAGCACTTCCGAACCCCGTTGGGAAAAGACGGAGTAGATACTTCACCACTTGGCCAAACGCAGAGTCGGTTATACGGAGCTTGCTCTCAAAGAGGACGACGCAGCCCATCAATTGCTTTTCTGGCTCACCAAATCGAAACGCATGCTCCGACGGGCAATAATGCACGTGGTCCATGGGCGCGGCCGTGGCATGGTACATTCCACGGTAGGTCGCAAATCGAACCGGTTTGAGGTTTGTACTTGAGCGTGGCAATGGTGGTCCCTGAGGCATCCATGCAACTTGCTCGCTGTTGACGAACACCATGTCACAGTTTGCGAGCACGGCATCGAAAAACGGAGTGATAAACGCGACAAAAGCCATCTCCACCAAAATGCCGTTGGCATTTGCTTGATCGGCTTGCGACCAAAACGCTGGGGCTTCCACGTTTGGTACAAAGTTTGCAATCGCCTTGCCCTGTTCCAACTCTTCAAGCGTTTTTATTCCCAAACCTGCATCAGAGCAGGTATCCGGAATGCCTCGCATATCGGCAGCTGCAATAGCTTGCATCGCTTCCTCATGAAGACGAAAAACCTCATGCATCGCTTTGTGTGCAGTGGCGGATTGGGTCCAAAATAGTACGCAAGATCGTCCGTGGGCTCCATTCGTGGGATAGTTGCCAGATTCGCGTCCATCACTCCATCCGATATCATCTGGTCCAAGTCTTCTGCGGACAACCAAGTTGCATCCTTCAACGACTGGTAGAGGTGGAGGTCCATCACACTGGGCGATACCAACGTGGGGTTCTGTTCCTTGATCTTGTTTTTGAGGTCCGCCACAAACTGATTCGCATCGATCTTCACGGCGCAAGGCTCCCGTGCGCCGACAATATGGTAGATCAGCTTGAGCATTCTTTCGGAAATGGACGCGTGAAACACGACAACGTCCCAAATCGAATACACCGTTGAGTTTATATTTACTCACTCTACTTTATGGTGCAAGTGACATCTAAAGACTCCTTGTCTTTCGACAGCTGTACATTCCAACATTGTATAGACATTTTTTAGGAAAATAAGCCGTTCTAACGACTTAGTTGGAGATATGCTAATTACGGTTCAGATTTTCGATTGGTGAAAAATTGATCGAGTAATCGTGAAAAAAAAAGAGCTAAATCGATTTTGATTGGCTCATGCTATTTCTGAAAACTCACTGGTTTGGTACGAGCGACGATGAGAGTTTGTCACTGCGACATAATCTCGGATACAGTTGCATATGGGGAATCGAACCCTGACAATTGCGTGATCCCTAGACGGAGATGAGGGAAAAACTGGATTTTGTTAAATGCTCCAAAGAGCATTGTTCCAACTACTAACTAGTAACGTTATGCTTGCTTGGCTTCCCACTGCCAAATTGAACGCTAAGGTCACACTCTAGACTTCCTTCAATATGGTTCCTGGCAACACGCATCAATAGTAAATTAGTATCAACATGTAAAAAACGATCCTGCTACCCACTGATCGTAACGTTACCTACAACGGGATGTCCGTCGTGGTTGTTAGATGTTCTGTAAAGTGGTTGAAAATGCACCGATCCACTTCGTCGCGCACGTGGGCAACTTGGTGAAGAGCAACGCGGCAAAAATCGACGTGGTTGGCCCAGCCGCCGTATTGAGCTCGCATGTGCACCACGATGCTGTGTCCAGGCAAGACATTCTCCAGCACATCACGATCACGGACAATGAGCATGTGATGACGAGACGACGACGACGCGCGGAAGTTGCGGCAGACGTCGCGACGAGGCACAATTGTAACACCGTGAGCATCTTGGATTTCAAACTCAATCCAGCTGTGACAGCCTTGGTACGTGTGGTTTAGTTCAGGGCTGTCGGTGGCCCAGCCTTGGTCGTGGGACACACAATCGAACACGAGTTCCTCCGGTGGACGAACTCGTGCCACCATATCAACAGCATCATCGAAAGGCACAACAAGACGAAGGATTTCTGAGTCGAGATCAGCACGACCGTTGACACTGTGAGCCAATTCTTCGGCTCTGCGGGTCCAAATACCAACAAAATTGATGATCTTGTTCACAATAGGAAGCGGAAGGCTGAGGCTGTAGAGGAGCTCGACGCCTGGGACAACGTTCGTGGGATCATATCGGTAGAGCTTTTGCGCTTCACGAGCACTCCCCACCGAGGACACAGCCCGCGTCACTTCGTCCACGACGTAGACAGATCCATCCATCGTTGTACTCATGTATTTGCTCAACGGGTTTCCACTTTTTGGCGCATTCGGCGGATCCGGATAAAACATCCGGATAAACGACTTTGGGGGTCACCGCCCCATTTCATTGTCCAACGAAGTCCATGGCCCCCAGGCCAAACGACAACAAAGCGCTTCCGTTGGCGTCAAGTCGGGGCTTACACACCACGGTACGTTGCCTCTTACAACATGCTGCTGTAGTAGTACATACTACTAGTACGTAGTAGTAAGAACAGTAAGAACTAGTGGTCCTAACACTTTGTTCAATATAATTTTAATATATCGCTTCTGTTGGGTGTCGCATCATAATACAATTGTTTACTTTTCATCAATATAAGATCCTCGTTAGTATAGTGGTCAGTATACCTGCCTGTCACGCGGGTGACCCGGGTTCAATTCCCGGACGGGGAGATTGTTTTTCTACTTTTTTTTATAATTATATGTGCTTCGGACACGCACTTAACCGAATTTACGCATTAAATGCGAATAGTTGTACCACAGGCCTTGTCCGGGTAGCGGCACGGCCTGCGGCCTACCTGCCGCTTTTCCCGACAAGAGGAATCGATTGGACATTCGGTGAAGTGCACGATTGGGGCTCACTCCTCGCCAAGGCACCGCCTGCACAAAATTATACACACGACCTCCGCTACGCTGCGGTGGCGCAATTTTGTGGGCGGATGCTCTGTCGTCGCTCGCTACTGTAAAGCTGATCGTTCTTATGCGGGTTAATACAATACACAAGTATGTCCGAACATATTCCGTTCTGGACACTTTCACTCGGACAAAATATGTTCCCCTTAAGTCCAATACAAATGCCAAGTATGTCCGACTAATTAACGTGTGTCTATTACTCCGGAGTACTCCGGAGTAATACATGAATCACACAGCAATCTCTTTTTTGGCTTTGAGGCGCTGCAGGGCTTCCTTCTTTTGTTGCTGACGCAGCCGTCTATGATCTGACGCTTTCAGGCGCGAATCGTCTGGCTTGCTCTTCTTCTTCTTGGGCGGTGGTCCGTCGTCGAACGCGGCGCCCATGTCGACATCGTCGTCAAGAGGCGCTGCGACGTACTTGACTGCTTTGGGCGCCGTCTTGACTGGTTTGATGGGCTTAGCAGCAGGGACTTCAGGTTCTGCCAAGTCCTCGTCCACTTTTTTCATGCTGTTGATCGCGTTTTGAATCACAAACGACAGGGGCCCATCATCATCGTCGTCATCATCAAAGGCGGCTTGCTTCACAGGCGGGCCGTCGTCGTCGCTGTCGGCTTCGTTGTCGTGCTCGGCCACGACTTTTGGATGGCGCAGTGTCGCAGCATGGGGCGTGCCTTTCTCGTGCGTGACGATCTTAGTCAACTTTTCAACGGCTGGCGCGAGGGCCACCTTGGCTTGTTGGCCTCGCTCAGCCTTGATTTTAACTTCAACTTTCACGTTCTGGTCCGATTCCAGAGAGATTTCGTTGTTTGCGGGCTGATCGTTGGCTTTGACACCAGTCTTCTTGGCGGGCAAAAGTGGCTTCACGTCGAGCTGGCGTTCCAACTCTTGTCGCTCCTTCTTTGCGGCTTCGTATACTTTGCGCGCCTTGTCTTCGGCTGCCACTAGCGCCGCCAGTCGCTCCTTCGGGTTGTAGTCATCGCGCTTTCGTTTCTTCGAGTCTGGCTGTCCGTCCTTGGCCGGGTCCTCCAAGTGGGAATGCACAAACATACACGCTTTACCACGATGGCACTTGCCATTTTGAAACGCAAAGCACACACGCGGCTTCCCGTCCGACGGGTCACCAACGCTCGCCTTCTTGTCCCCGACCTGGCTCAACGAGTCGGTTGATTTGGCGCCACCCGTGTGCGCAAACTTGCACTCGTCGCCGCGCTTGCACTTGCCAGACTGGACAAACTCAAAGCAAGAACCGTAGTCGCCGTCCTTGGCTTCGTGCGGGTACTTGCACGCGTCGCCCTTGTCGCAAAGTCCCTTTTGAAACGCCCAACACACCCCCACCTTTTGCTTCTCGTCCTTCTTGGCGTCGTATCCGTCTCGATCGGCCTTGGGAATGACATCCCGCACGGTCAACACGCGTCCGTCCACCGACGACTGATTCATGTGCTTGATGGCTTTGTTCTTGGCCGCGGCACTCGCGTACGTGACGAACCCGAACCCACGGGACTGCTTCTTGTCGTCCAGCACTACTTTGGCGTCCGCGACCGTGCCGTGGAGGCCAAACATGTCGCTCAGCCCTGCATCATCCAAGCTCTTGGCGATGCCAATGACGATGACCTTGTTCTGGTCGTTGGACCGCGCTTTAAACGGCATCGTTTTTTGTGTGTGAATTAATGGGGCGTTGATTGGAAAGCATTCATTGGTCGTCCTTTCTTGAAATTATGTCCAATCAAGTGCCGAATTGATAAAATATCCACCAATCCAATCACATGAAATCTTCAAAGTTCGCGACGATCTAATGGTCGCCCAGCCGACGACGATAGTACATCAGAAGCCACCGGTGTACTACTGCCTCGGCGGCGTGTCCGCCATGACGGCAGCCTGCTTTACTCACCCCATGGACCTGCTCAAGGTTCGCCTTCAAACGTCCAAGGAGCTCCACCTCTCGCTCCTCGGCACCGTGCGTTCCATCATTCAAGTGGAAGGTCTAGGTGGGTTTTACCGCGGCATCACGGGTGGGTTGATGCGAGAAGGCACGTACTCCACCGTTCGATTTGGTGTGTACCAGTATCTCAAGGACGTCGCCGTTGAACGCAACAATGGCGAAGCGTTGCCTCTTGTGGAGAACATTGCGTTGTCCATGTTCGGTGGCGCCGTCGGTGGATTTTGCGGCAATCCCGCAGATGTGGTCAACGTTCGCATGCAAGCAGATGGGAGGTTACCACCGGCCCAGCGCCGGAATTACGCGCACGCCGTCGACGGCCTCGTTCGAGTGTCAAACGAGGAAGGTCGCGGTGTCCTCATGCGCGGAGTTCGACCCAACATGATCCGCGCCATGCTGCTCACGTCTGGACAAATCGCATCGTACGATGTGTTCAAAAGATTTCTCATGACGAGGGTGGGGCTTCACGACAACATCATAACGCACTTTGTCGCGAGTATGGCCGCGGGATTGGTCGCAACCACGGCGGTAAGGACGACTTGACGAACCATGGATCTTGACGGGGTTGATATGCGTAGTGTGCACCCATGGACCTGGTCAAGACACGACTGATGAACATGGCACACAGTGGAACGGCGGAAGCCGAGTACGCCGGTGCGGTGGACTGCTTTGTCAAGATTGTACGCAAGGAAGGTGTTCGGGGGCTGTTTAAAGGGTGGACGCCTGCATACATTCGGCTGGGACCGCAGACCATCATCACATTCATGACGCTGGAGCAACTTCGCAAGCTCATCTAGCATGATGCCACCCGAGGATGCGCTTTTCAGAAGGGACGTTGAATCCGGATAAATAGACTCTTTCCGGATAACGGCCAAAACGCTGTTCTTTTGCGTTTGGCCAATTCCAGTTTGGGCTCCAGTTTGAGCTCACCACTTTTGATAAAGATTCGAATGACGCGAGGTGAACAACAGCCGCTGTTGACGCCGACGAAGAAGAACCTCTGGCGCCATGGAGGATCGACGCCCACGACGAAGCTCGGCTGGTTGGCCAATACAGTGCTGGTGATCGTAGCGTTGGACGTGGTGGTGATGTTGTCGCAGCTCCCGCAATTGTCGATTGTGTGGTTTGTTGATTCGGCGCTTCCTGAATGGCGCTACGAACAACTGCCCATCTTGCTCACGCTCTTGAAGGCCGTTGTGTTGGTCGTCGCTGTGTTCTCGCCGTACGCCGTGCTTTTTGGTTTGGTGGTGATCGTTGCGATCTTGGTTGTATTGGCCAACGACGCGTTCGCCCTCGATGCCATGACTCAGCAAGAAGTGGAGACTCAAGGCCTTAAACATGCCAACTTGTTCAACATCTTGCCGCTCATGTTCTCCGTCTTCGAAGGGGTCCTGTTGATCCAAGCGTACTTGAAGCAAAAACGACGGGCCCAAGAGCTAGCAACTGCGAAGCAACAGTCGGAGGATTTGGAGACTTCCCAGAGCACGTTTAGCGAGTCGGCAACGTCCGCGTCTGGCGGCAAAGCTGGCATTTCACTGGTCAAGATGCTCATGGTACTTCGCCCGTACTTTTGGCCCCACGGGCTAAACAACCGCGTGCGGGCTATGAGTACCTACTGCTTCCTCGTCACATCCAAAGTACTCAATTTGTACGCGCCCATGTTTATGGCCCGCAGCACCAATGCGCTGGTGGCCAAGGATTACGCCGGGGCGTTGCGTGCGGTGACGTTATACTGCGCCAGCATCCTCGCGTGCAAAGTGCTGGACGAACTCAAGAGCGTCGTGTACCTCAAAGTCAAGCAGACCGCGTATGTCGAGATCGCGACCATGACGTACGAGCATCTACATTCGTTGTCGCTGGATTGGCATTTGAAAAAGGTGAGATTGTTTGTACATATATCGATTTCCTCATCGTGATGCGTTAGAAATTGGGCGACGTGCTGCGGTCTATGGATCGAGGCGTCGAGTCCGCCAACAGCGTCGTGTCGTACATGTTTTTGTACTTGCTCCCGACCATTCTCGAAGCGTACGACAATCTGAGTCTGAGTCTGAGTCTGATTCTGTGACAGGGTTGTGGTCATGATCATCTTTGCAACACACTTTCAACTGGCGAGTTTGTCGTTTATGGCGTTTTCGAGCTTGGTCGTGTACGCCCACGTGACGATTCTGCTCACGTTGTGGCGCAAAAAGTTTCGCCAAGAAAGCACCAAGCACGACAACGAGTACCACGACAAAGGTACATGTGTAGGAACCTCTATAAATATATATATATATATATATATATATCCTATTGATAGTAGTATATATATAGATAGGATCTGACGTTGTGAGTCCTACTACTACAGTACTACTACATAGGACAAGTGTTGTACACCTTTGACCCTGTATACATCGATATATATATATATATATTGTCCTTTTACCGAAAATTTGGACTTTTGTGCGAAATGGCCAAATCGAGCCAATCGATTTTTTGTAATAACACTGAATTTTGTATTCAAAGAATGTCCTGTGGTGATTGGTATCTCGAAGTCACACACTAATTTGACGTTGATGATGGTTTCTTGCAATCTGATTGGCTAACATCCATTTGCCGATGATTCTTGTGTACATATTTGGTTGTGTCGATTTATTCATTCTCCATGAGTCGCTCCAGTTTCGAATAGACACAACAATATATATATATATATATATCGACTCGCAGCCATGATCGGCATGAATGTGTGTACTGACGTTATTCCTACTATCTGTAGCGACGGATGCCCTGATCAACTACGAAACGATCAAGTACTTTACGAACGAACGACATGAAATCCAGAGCTACTCGTCGTCAATTCAAAAGTATCAGTCCAACAGTGTCGCAGTTCAAGCGTCGCTGTCCGTGTTGAACATGAGCCAGGCCAGCATCATCCAAGCCACGACCCTTGCGTGCTTGGCGCTGGCGATCCCGCATGTCATCCGCGACGACGGCCGCGGCGTCGACATTGGCGGCTTTATTGCCATCTCTGTGTACTTGAACAATCTGTTTACGCCGCTCTACTTTCTCGGGTCTCTCTACAATATGATGATCAACGTAAGTACTGTATGTGGAGGTGTTTTCGAGGCTAAAGCTGATACTGTATCTAGGCCATTGTGGACATGCAAAAGCTGAGCGAACTGCTCAATGTGGACCCGGATATTACCGACAAGCCATTCGCGCCCAAGCTGTCGCTCGACTACGAAGCACACCGCAACGGCATCACAGTCGAGTTTCAAAATGTATCGTTTGATTACCCCGATCAAAACGAAGGTAGTGGGCTGAAGAATGTCAACTTTGTCATTCCAGCAGGTACGATATATATATATATATATCCGCGAAAGTTGGACTTTGTGGTGCTAGTAGTATTCACACTAATTTGAAATCACACACATTTATACTATACTATACTATACTATACTATACTATACTATACTATACTATACTATACTATACATCTTAGGCACAACGACTGCGCTCGTGGGGGAGACGGGCGCGGGAAAGACGACCGTGTCGCGGCTGTTGTTTCGCTTTTACGACGTGCACAAGGGCCACGTAAGTTGTGAATTTTAGCCACTGGTTCACATGATTGACGATTTTGAACTGGGTAGGTCCTGATTAACAACCAAGATGTGTCTGGTGTGACCCAACTGTCGCTTCGCAAAGCCATCGGCATCGTCCCCCAAGACACGGTGCTATTCAACCAGTCTGTGCTATACAACATTCAGTACGGCAACATGGACAGCTCGTTCGAGCAGGTACAGTAGTGTTAACAAACTTTGGACACTTTGCTGATTTCCGAAATCCATCGATCGATGTGTTGTATTACTGAATTATATATGTCAAAACGTGTATAGTTGCCATCACACTAATCAAAGTCACCTACGAATTAGTGGTTGATTGAACGGATATATATTTCCTGCAATCTGATTGGCTACATAAAACTGCATTTGGCTGTGTCGACAATACATTCATTCTCCATGTCGTTCCAGTTTTGAAAAAATATATATACAACCATACTACTGTTGTTGCAGTCAGCAGACGGACGTTGTCACAGATATATATATATATATTGTCCTTTTACCCAAAATTTCGACATTTATGCTGAATCGATCGCCAAATCCATCGATCGATTCTTTGACTTTTGTAAAGTTGGCCCAGTCTCACACTAATTTCAGTTACATACTACTAATTCGCATTGGTCGACGAGTGGGGTTTTGATTTGATTGGCTACTTGATTCGTGTGGTGGGTTTTGATTGGTCGATCCCAATTCCAATTAATATCGAATACTTGACAATATATTTGGCGCACACAGGTGGTGGAAGCAGCCAAGAAGGCCAAGATTTACGACTTTATCATGCAATTACCGTTGACGTGGAACACCATGGTGGGCGAGCGCGGGCTCAAGTTGTCTGGCGGGGAGAAGCAACGCGTGGCCATCGCCCGCACGTTGCTGAAGAACCCGCCGTTCGTCATCTTAGACGAAGCCACGTCGGCGCTGGACACGGTGACCGAGTCGGAGATCCAGCAGGCCCTCACGCGACTGCAGACCAACCGCACGATGCTCGTGATTGCACACCGGTTGTCGACGGTATGTGTGACGCTGTTGAATACGAATGACGACGACATGTGGGATGATGTTAGATCCGACACGCGTCGCAGATTGTCGTGCTGGGCAAAGGATCTGTGCTGGAAATGGGCACCCACGACGACTTGATGCAAGCGAATGGCAAGTACGCGGGCATGTGGAAGGCGCAACTCGAGTCGCAGAAAGAGCTCGACGACTGCGTGTAACCTCGCGATGAGTAAACCAACTTGTATGAGATAACCAGTGGGAACGACGCGGCTTTGTGAAAGTTGTTGCGATGACGTTCTTGGACGCAAATGAATGTTCTGATATAATATTGTGTTTCAAACTGGAGCGACATGAAGAATGAAAAATATATCGACACAACCAAATATGTAGTAGTACAGCAAAAGGATTTAGCCAATCAGATTGCAGGAAACCATCATCAACGTCTAACTAGTATGTGACTTCAATTAGTGTGATACCAATCACCTTTGTACATACAAAATTCAATACAATGAATCGATCGATAGATTTGGCGATTCAGCACGAACGAACACTGCACGGATTGCCTAACGTTACGTCGAAAGTCTTTGCCGGCTTAATGTGCAAAGCCGATTCAATCGGCTATTGCACGATTCATCAGTGGTTGTACCAGCGTACTAGAGTATACTTACTATAATAACGTTAGTATTAATAGTAGTGAGGATAGTATTCATAGCTTTGTGTTTTCTGAGCTAATGGACTCCAAGCACCCCGAAACCCCAAAACCCCGAAACCCCGTTTGATAGTTTCATCAACTAAATTATCCGGACACCTGTCAAAATGCATCCTGATTGTGAATCCAACTGCAGCATTTAATATTTCTCGAAGTCCGCCCGACATGGCCGACAACGACGTGGACTTGGATGCGCTTCTAGACGGTTGAGGCAAATCACTTCATGAACCCTGTTGATCAACGTCATGTAGATGCGCTTGATGACTTTGATGACGATGAGGTGGATCCTGTGCAAGAAGCCAAGGCAAAGGTGGAGGCTGCTCAAACCCGCGAAATGGAGAACCTCAAAGAAGTACTGCGATTGTCCACCGTCACATGTCTGACATCGAGGTAGAGCATGGCCAAGTTCCTTGAAGATGCACACAATCCAGAGTTCCAAAGCGTGTTGGAACAAGCATTTCGCGAAATGAACCCCGACGACACGGCCACTTCGAACGGGGATAGCTTGGAATCGTTGTTGGGCAGTTTGAAGTCCAAGACTACCGCGGATGCCCCCGCCGCTGACGTAGACGTGGGGGTCGCACGGACATTACAGGCAAGGACTTGCTATCGTTTGTCGTTGCATCGTAGGCCTTGACGCGACGTTTGGTCGTCGTAGAGCATGGCGAAAGCGGCCGAAGACATGGAAGGGTTGGACACCAACAAGACCGAGGAGATGGGCGAAGAAATGATGCAGGAAATGATGAAGCAATTCGAACAAATGGGCGAAAAGGTGATGACTTTGTATAGAATGGGCATTCAATTGATTGTATTTCGTAGAATGACTTTCAAGGGTTGGTGGACGGCATGATGCAGCAACTGTTGTCACGAGATGTAATGTACGACCCCATGAAGCAAATCTGCGACAAGGTACACACACATATATATCCTTTCCCTCTGGTTAGTTCACGATATATCATCTAGTACCCCGAATGGTTGGCGGAAAAGGAACCGCACTTGTCGAAACATGACTACGAACGGTACTGCTTTACATAGAGTTTTGGGGTTTCCAGTTGACTCTGCGATACTGCTGTAGATATGGCAAACAATACCAGTACTTTCAACAAATCCTTGCCGTGTACGAGAACGAGCCCGACAACTACGCCCGACTGTCCGAGCTCATGCAAGAAGTAAATGATTCTTCATCTATTCCGTGGATATCGAGACGAGTTTACAGCGTCTTGCATATGGATGGACAGACGTAAGACGCTGCTTGGTATCGTAGATGCAAGAATGCGGCCAGCCGCCGTCGGAAATCGTGAAGGAGTTAGCACCAGGTACTTTGCAATTGTCTTATTAAATAATGCATGATCTATTTTCATTTATAATCAGGGCTCCAGTTTGACGACGAAGGCATGCCCATCATGCCGAATATGGTAAAATTCATTTATGTTTGCTTTCATTTATTTGCCGTGATTCACATAAAGACTAGGGACCTGGAGCGTTCCCTGGGATGGCGGGACTGCCTGGAGCTCCACGTACGCAGCACATGTTCATGCCAAACACTTGATGGTTCTAACCATACTCGTCTTATGTAGTGGCAGGCATGCCGGGCGCAGACCAGTGCTGCGTCATGTAGTGACCGCCGCGGTGAATCTAGTGACCGCCACACTCGAAGTAGAGGGTAGATTAGTGACATCGAAGTTGGGGATAAAGTGGACCAATCAAAAACACTTCGAAATTCGTTTTTTGGGTTTATGATTGTTGTGAACCGCTGCCGAGACGACCATGGACGAGCTGAATGCGATGTCGCTGCATGTGTTTGAGTACCTGGGCACGCTCTCTGCGGTGTCCAACGTCGAGTACAAGCCATCTCCAGGCATTCAACTGCACAACATTGCTCTGTGGGAACAAGTACGACACGCTCCTTATCACGACGTTCACGAACGACTTGTGGTAGCGAAACGCACCCAAGAAGCTCCCCCTCGACCTCGTGGCGTTCCTAGGAGCGTCGAACGGGCTGTCTGTGAAATGGTACACGACACTCAAGGCCAAGCAGCACTTGGTCGGTCATTTCGCGTTGAATTCGCTTCAACACATGCGGAAAATCGATGCTGACTTTCCCGACGGCAACTACCGTACGCATGCTGCTCGTATTCTTGACGTCCTTCATGCACATCCATGTAACATTAGTGGCCCTGGTCCTCGACTCGTCTAAGATCATGGGCGATGTCTGCCTGGTGTTCAAATCCAATGGTAGTGTGCCACGTCATCTCGAGTATCGGGCTTTACATTCTGCCACGTCACTAGACCAAGCCGAGGTGTGGCTGCGCGACGTCATGTCGAATTGGATCTTGCTCGCTCGGACATTTGCCGACTATTACCGGCTCATGTACGCAATTCAATTATTTATTTCATATATTTTGTTTTTCATATATTTTGATACTTATCTTATTAGGATCGTGCACTTGGGGCTCATCGGGTGGCAAGCGTTGTTCACGCCCGTGGGATTGGATCCGTTGACCAAGGTGGGTGGTGTGCCACGTCATAGCTCAACATCATCCAAAATCACAACTATTATATATATATATATATATATATATATATAGTGCCTCCATAACTTGGATGTTGGGCTGATTCACATTTACCAAACCCCTTGGTCAAGTAGTCGCACACACGAATATTCGACGTTTGATTGGCCACTTGAAAGTGTTTGGGGTTTTGATTGGTCTGTCTATTTGGATCGTCCTTGGTGCAACTATCTCATGTTGTATTTACTCGATTATTGTTACATGCTTAGCAATGGTTTCATCTGTTTGTACCCGGCCGGCTGCGCCAACTGACAAGCCCAGACAAGCACGCGACTACAAGTGCCCAGATCCCCATCTTGCCGTTCCTTTAGCTGTCATTGCGCATGTAAAACAGACTGCTGTCGTTATATGCGAGTCGGGTGAAATCTTCGAACGCCACGAGCGACGCCTTGCGCTTCACCTGGGTCGGCTGAATCTTGACCAGTTGCCGCGTCGGCGTCAGTTCCTGGCCTCGTTGCCGTCCACCTTGCACATTTCTACGTTCACACATATATATAAATATATCCCCGATTACCATCAAATATATAGATACCGTCGATACACTTGGACTTGAATGGACACGGCGCCGTCGTCGGCTTCGTCCAGACGCACCACTTGGCAAATGTGATAGAGTAAATCGTGGGGCCGGTTATCCAAATCCACAAACACCATCTCCCCCAGGCACAGGCGTAGCTTTCTATCAACGCTCTTTATATAAAAAACCAACAAATATAATGTATGACGATATATAAAGTATCAGGGAAAACACATACGATGCCGTGGGCAAAATCACTTCCATCACGCGAGAGTTCAACGTGCCGTTGCGGTCGTCGTACTCGTCAGGCACCAAATTTGGCTCGCTCGTGTCGACCAGTTTCTGCGCAAGTTTGTCACAAACGGCAACTTTATATGGGGTTTATTACCTGATGGATAAGGCATTCATTCACCCATAGAAACCGCACGACGGGAATGTCATACTCTTGGGCCAACGTACAAAGCTACGTAGATACTCAATAATCATATTCTAAAGCGAAGTATATTCATACCGGGGTGAATTCGTTGGTTAACAACACATCCACTGAGCCTTCCTCGATCGCTTTTCGTGTGACATTCTACCATAATTGCATTATATTGTGTGCTTTTCACCCAAATTATATTGCCTAACGTTAGGTTATTGGGGAAGTATTGTTGAAATCACCCAGAAATCGACGAAACAGTATGATTGGCTAAAACGAATTGTGAAGGTTGCAATTGATTGGCTCAAAAGATTGCAGCCACACAGATACACCTCTAAAACCTAGTGTTATATCATATTTCGAAGGTAAAATCGGGGGTTTCGGGGTTTATTTACCACACAATTGAAAGTGCAAACACACATATATAAGAGCATATGTATGCATATACCATTTTCACAGACACGGCGCCGCAGTGCTCGAGGGGAAACTTCATCACATTTGCAATCGACCGCTGGTACTCTTTGCGTTGCTTATTAGGAACGTCGTTCGGGATGCCAAAGCGCAAGCCTGTAAACAAGGTGTGCTACTCGATCAAGTTAATATTTTAATTCTCTTTGAGGTATAAGTACTATAGAAATAACCCCGAAACCCCGAGAACCTACTTGATGTTGCGGAATATGAACCAGGCTGCGTCGAGTGATCCACGAAAACCCAGATGGAATCCAGTACCTACGTACATACATATAAATCCCGACCACCCAATGAACAAATATCATTTCTGGATCTGAACGATATATATATATATATTTACCCCGTAACGTCGACAAGGACGCGAGATTGAAAGCATGCGGCAAGCCAGTCGGGATGCACGATGGGAATCCCACAGGCCATGGCGTACAGTGTCTTGGGTCGTCGACTGGCTTCCGCCGTGGCCACCACATAGCATCGATCTACCCCCGTTTCGAATATCAAATTGATAGCATATATCTCGAAATACAATAGGTACCTTGGACTTTTTTCATTTGCGCAATATCTTTTAGGATCTTGCCACCGTACGACGTGATTTGGCTGACCAGTTGGCCGCTCGCAACTTCTTTGAACCCGCTGAGGTAGAAATGGACGTCGGCAAAGCATTTGACTCGCGTGGCGTACGCCGAGCGCGGCGGCACGGGCGACGGCTGATCGGGCGTTGGCATCTTGCGCTTCTTCAGGCGGCGAGAACAAGTAGGCGGGGACGACGAAGTAGTAGTAGTTGGCGTTGATATCATCGTGGACGATCTCAATCGTCTGGGGGGTTTCGGTGGCGTCACAAACACATTCTTGTTGTCATCCATGATTTGGCGGGTCAAGTGACTGGTATACCCCTGCACATGCATCGCAGCGTCGAGTGTAGTGGCAGCCAATCCGTTCAAGTCGGGAAGGCTGGCTTGCGTGTCTTGCTGGGATTGGGACTGGTCCAAGAAGGCAAATGGTCGACTTGTTTGCGATGCCGAATCGTTGTTGTCAAAGTCAAAGGTTGAGGCCACGACTGGTGGTGGTCGGCTAGAATGTATGAGAGGAGTATCTGCATCTTTCATCCGTCGTTGCAAGTACACGGGTGGCGGCAGTGGCGGGTCGTCGACGGCGGTGGACATCGACTCGTCGGACTCTGGGGCGGACGCCTCGCCCGCCGCGGTGGAGCTCGAGATGCTGCTGCTGCTTGGAGGAGTCTCGATGGGGCACTCGATACCCGCTGGTTGTGGTTGATTGTCGTTTGGCTGCGCACCAATAACCATAGCATAGCTACGTGGGGACTGCCGGGTTTCAGAAGTGACCGTGTCGCATGGCTCGGACGCGCCATGCTGAAGAAATTGGTGGTGGACAACACTCGACGATTCGTGGTCGACATCGCCTGCAGATGCATCATGGGCCATCGTGGTCGTGGACGATGCGATGCTGGTGCTGCTGTGGGGGTCTTGGTTGTTCGGGGCAGCGGATGCACCTGTTTCATTTGAAGCAGATGGCGGCTCCATGAGTCGTTGGGTGGGTTCGTAGGTGTGAACGCTTTCGCTATGTACGGCGGTTCGTTTGAATGGCGCTGAGGGAGGCGGAGACAAGAGCCGCATCGTGGCTTCGCCTCGTCCAACATCCTCGGCATCACCAACACGCGGAGGACGACATAGCTGCGCTTCGCGTGGAGCCTCAGTGTCATCATCGATGTCGTCGTCGGCAATGATCTGCGTGAGTTCCATGTCGTCGTCGTCGTCGCTAAAGATGTGGGTTTCCGTGTCCGACACCTCGTCCACTCGAGGTGGCTCCACAGACTCGAGTTTCTGCGTCTTGTCCCATCCGCTGTCCGTGCTGACCTGTAGTTGTGTCTCGTCATCTTCGTTCGCTGGTGACAGGGCCACAGCGGAGTCGTCGAACGACGCTAGCACCAGCGGCACACCATCTTGGGATACACGCCGCGGCAGATGGTACGGCAGCTCCCTGTATACATCAGATGCGCTCATGCTTAGCTTGTCATCCTTGTTTTCAATCGGCGAGCTGATCCATCCTCTGCCGTCGTCCATGCTGTGGTGGTGGCGGCGGAGGTTTCTGCGAGATGCTTGCGCGACTTGGCAACAGCAGTCGTTCGCGGCAAACTAATAGACCAATCAAAACACGTTCAGACCCACTTATTCATGTGATTGGCTATAATTGGAAAATCCCAAAATTAACGGCAAAGTCGGATTTGTCCTACTTTATTTTGTAGCTGGTCGTTTCACTTTTCCACCAATCACAATTTGGAATCGAACACAGCATGAGAAAGTCCACGGTGCGTAGTGAACACGCGTTCTTGCCGTTGAAGGCGCTGCGTAGGTAACCCAAAGCACACCGCTTCTCTCCAGGCCCTCTACTGAAGGGAACAATGGATCGCTCTCCAATCTAGCCGAGACCACCGACAACCCAGCATGCCGACGCGTGTCCATTACCAAGTGCAAGTGCAGCAGCGATGCACTGACTGCGGCGGGTTCGTTGTCAAAGAATCCAGAAACCCCGAGTGTGAAGTGTCCACTTCACGACGTCGAGTACATACACACACTACCGGTAGACCGCCTCAAACTCGCTTGCATTCCGTCGCAGTCGGGCATCAAGGCCCTGCCACCGTTCATTCTGGGCGAAGAAGTGTATATGAACGGTGGCCTTCCGCCATCGTCTCAGTTGCACTCGGCCCCGCCACGCACTCCTGTGATACCGCCATCCCCCCCCAAGGACGCGCATGATAAGTGCGTGGTCATCGTTGTTGACGACTCCAAGTACAGCATTGACGGAACGTTTTCTGTCCAAACTGAAAGCGGTGTTGTCCATCATGGCATCTCTGGCTTGCGGTTGGAACCCATTGGCAAAGCCAGTGAAACCCCGAGATACGTCGACACTTTCGTGCACAAAATGGTGCGTAAAGTGTTCATAACGTCAACCTGATGCAGCATCGATAGGGAAGAAGGGGGACGGGACTCAGTCTTCGCGATTTGTCAACGTACATGCCTCATCAGGTAACATATTCGTTGAAAGTTCATAATGTTTTTGATCTAATATGAGCTCGTGTAGCTGGAGCATGGGCAATTACTGGCGATGCTCGAACAATATTCGAAGCTCATTCGGCTAAAATACGAGTCGAACCGCAATATGGCCGTGATTCTGTCGCGCCGTGCGACGTTGTATGCAGCTCTTGGCCACTACAACGAGTCTCTCGACGATGCAGAGCACGCCATTCAATTGGAGCCCAATTTTTCTACTGTACCCATCTTCTGTTAACTGTTCGAGGTTTCAGCTAACGATGCAACTAGGCGTATTTTCGAAAAGGCTATGCGTTATGCAGTCTAGGGCGGTATGCAGAAGCCTGCGTTGAGTTCCGAAAAGTACGATTGCAAGGATGCTGGTACGATATTTCATTTCAGTGGTAGGGACTGGAATACGATGCTTGCTGCCCTCACTTACGACATGCGTTGGAGGTCACGATGAATTCGTTGCATCATAAACCAAAGTAACGTTAGTCCACTGGATGCCAGACATGACAAAAGTACACGTGGTCCAGAATGAGTTGGCATTATCAACACTTGACTTGCATGTGCTAAATGTAAGTCACTGCGCGACTGTATGTATAGTAAATCGTAAATTAGTTCTTTTGACTTGTTTGTGGAATTCGTAAGGTGGCTGGCCTTTCTTCTGATTATTAACCAATCAGAGTGCATCATGGTTTCTTTGCCCATATAATTGGTCAAGACGATCATTTTTATCGACTTCAAAAATGCAGAAGTACCAAGTTCCCAGCGACTCAAACAACTCGTGCCACAATCAGCTTAATGCTCATGTCAGCAGTTCATCGCACTCTCGAGTACACTCAGTAGCATTTTTCCTTAGTGCTTATTGAAGTCGACATCGAATGACGAATGGTCGATGCGAATTTCTCGTTAGGAAGGACCAGCAGTATCACTACTACTTCATGGTTTCGGTGGACTGAGGCCAACACCCAAGGTCCTTCCAAGTCAAAATGGGGAAGTGATGGGTAAAACTACCGTCAGTAAGAATCTTATTATCGGGGCATAGCCACCAAAAGTTTGACCAAATCAAGTCGTTTGCCCGCGACGTTTCGGGGTTTCGGGATCAACGAGTAAATTGCTGTAAACGACCTATTTTACAGTACCAGTAGTTGATGAGCTTGACCCATGTGATTACTTCGTTTATGCCAAGATGCAAAACTAGTAAGACGACCAAGGTCGGGGGCATGTGCGACGGCACCCGAGCCCAGCACTTCCACCAGAGCGCCCACTACGCCAAGAACAACCACTACCTATGCTGCGGCAAGACGAGGACCAAGTCGTACTACATCGCCCAGGCTAAAGCGTGCGGATAGGAGCAAGGAATCGCATTACTATTAATAGTACTGTAGCTCACAATCCAATAGCTGCAGCCTACAGCTAGCAATTTACTCGTACCAAAGAGAATAGAACGATCCTATTGGCCAGCTATTTTCACTTTTCTATCATATAATTAGACAGAAATTTGGTAAGGCAGCCTGCCTTACGAATTCATCAATAAGATGCGTTTAAAGGAATTTAACTTTTTCCATACAAAGATGAAGCTTCATTCAATAAAATTTGAACTATTTCAGATCGATTTATGGAACCACGCCGACAGCATGTATATGCATCTTAACGACAATAGAATGTAAGCCAACCCTGCCGCCACACTAAATTCTCGATTGGTGAGAGCTCCAAAACCTCCATCGCCAGCGGGCGTCCTACGCGTGTTTGCTCCATCAGGACTACCATTTCGGCCAACCGGTGTGGAATGGGTGTGAAATGATGTACTAATTTTACAGCTATCACCCCATAAACTGGATTTTACAGTTCTACGTTTACACCAGCCGGGGGATGCTCTAATAGGATTAATATTACGATTATTTGTAAGGGCCTGTCTGGAAGCCATCTAATATCACGATATTTCTCGATATTTTTTGAAATATTGAGATATCTTGAATTACATCGAAATGACGTGTCTGGAAACCACTTCACTCACAAAAATATCTCATTATTTCGACGAAAAAATACAGAAATATCGCAATATAGAATATACCACTCCGACTTGTATATTATGGCGGATAACGTGGTATTCAGAACCCCCTGTCTATCTGCACACCATGAACAAGAAGATCGCACTGCTCTTCATTCTGCGTTGGGCGCAGCGGCGCCGACAAGCACGACAAATCTACATCCGATACGCATAGTATCACTATTGGGCATACGTACTGAAGTCCTCCAAGCGTGTGTCCATCTTGAGTGGGATCGGGTGGGTCAACGAAGTACTTCGCGGAAACGAATCAGTTGTGATCGACAACTTTCGCATGTCAAGCCGAACGTTCCACTTGCTAGTGGATGCGGTAGTCACAACAGGGAGTCTCGTTGGCGGAAGAGACGTATGCGTGCAAGAGCAAGTTGCCATGTTCCTCTACTTTGTTGGGCACCGCGCATCGAGCCGCGCGATACAATGCCGCTTTCAACGATCTGGTGAGACCGTCACTCGGCACCTGCATGCTGTGATGGCGTCCTTGGTCAAGCTGTGTCCAACTTACATCCGCATCCCACAACCTGGCGCGGCTGTTCATCCGAGTATTGCCAACAATCTCAAGTTCTCCCCTTTTTTTCTGAATTGCCGTATGGCTATCGATGGGACCAATATTCCAATTCGCGTGCCGGCGTGCGATGCCTCCCGGTTCCAAAGTCGAAAAGGCGTGACAATGAACATCCTTGCGGCATGCGATTTCGATTTGAATTTCACGTTCGTCATGGCCGGATGGGAAGGAACAGCCGGTGACGGCAAATTGTACGATGCAGCTTTGCGTATGGGACTGCACATCGACGATGCAAAGTTCGACATATTGGATGCTGGATTTGCTCTCACAACGAAGGCCCTCACACTGTATCGTGCAAACCGCTATCATTTAAAGGAGTTTGCTCGTGGTCGCCAGCGTCCTCGAAGGAAGAGCTCTTCAATTTACGGCACGCTCAGTTGAGGAACGTCGTGGAGAGGATCTTCGGCATCCTTAAGAAGCGATTTCCGGTCCTCGTGTGCCCTGTGGAGTACAACTACAAATTCCAAGTCGACTTGGTCCTTGCGCTTTGCCTGCTTCACAATTTTATTCGACGCCACGGCAACGACAGTTTGGAGCAAGAGGTCGTTGACGAAATCCGACGGCAAAATGAGCAGCCAATGGACTCAAGCGACATGCCACTATTCAATGAGGCGCTCGAAAGCTCGGAAGCAAAGACATGGCGTGACGAAATTGCTCAAGATATGTGGGATCAATATCAAATAACTCTTCGAGCGAGACATAATAGATATAGGCGAAATTTAATTTGATATTTGAGTTTTATAACGTCCTCACACTTGTACCCACACTTACCCCCGCAGTTGTCCCCACTGTTGTCCTCACACACCATGTACTCTTACTTCAAACATGAAACTCACAGTGATGGTTTGATGTGAAATTAGTTTATCCCTGGGTTTTAAGGGACAATATTTGGCGCTTCAACCACACTTCTCAAACTTCACCGCTCATGCGCAGAAATAGGGTTGCCTTTTTCAAGTCTTCCATGACCTCAAATGCAATTGTCATGTCGTCAAGTGAGAGAATGGCGCCAAAGTCACTTTGCAGTCGATCTAAAGCCATCTCGGATGCCGTATATGGAGACGCATCGTGCATGCCATGTGATGTCGTTGGTAGCACGTTGTCTTTGAGTGCCTTCACAAATACTGACATTTCTTGATGCCCGTAATCCTCAAGCTGTTTAAGTTGAGCAGTCATGGTAGACGCCAACGACGGTCTGACACGTTTTGACAACCCAGCGCCACTTGCCCGCACGCGTCGCTTCGCTGGCTTTCCAGAACTGAGTTCTACTTGACTTGCCTCAGAGTTGTCAGAAATGTTGTCCATGAAATCCATATCCGCGACGTCGTTGTCGATATTAGCATCACTCTGTTGATCGTCACCATTCTCGATTGAGCTGGTAATGCTTTGCTGTTGTGTTGTTGATGATGCATACTCTCCCGTGGCAAGGGAGATCGTCGTAGAGCTGCTGGCAGTGCAGATACTGTGGAAAGCGCTTTGTCTCCCACAACGCCCACCGTTTTGGTTTCCCTTCCAGGAAGTGTTGCTACGATCCCTCCGTGCACACGAACCGACATGTGGCTACTTCGAAGCCGATTCCTGATGTGTGTACCATTTGCGACACTTGAGCATACTGCTTCTTCATTTCTGCATTCCTGGCCTTGAGCTGGACCTTCGTGTAGTTAACGCGGTGTTCGATGTTGAGTTTACTCAATGCTGCCTGCCACGCCTCCTTCTTGAACCCACTGTTTGCACGTTTGCCAAGGACTACCACTTGGTAGATCATCTCGGTCATCCAGGAAGCATCCTTCTCGTCGGTCCAGTTTGCGCGCTCGTCGGTCATGCTTTTTGAAATCTTGCCCGTTCTTTCCAATTATCCTATATTATTGTCCAATCACATGGCAACCAGACAGTCCACCAAATAAAAATATTGCATAATGAAGTTATGTGGTTTTCTGTATTTCAAAAAATGCAGAATGCACAATATTGCAATATCATCATATTTTTTAGGGTGGCTTCCAGACGGGTCGTACTACATCGCCCAGGCTAAAGCGTGCGGATAGGAGCAAGGAATCGCATTACTATTAATAGTACTGTAGCTCACAATCCAATAGCTGCAGCCTACAGCTAGCAATTTACTCGTACCAAAGAGAATAGAACGATCCTATTGGCCAGCTATTTTCACTTTTCTATCATATAATTAGACAGAAATTTGGTAAGGCAGCCTGCCTTACGAATTCATCAATAAGATGCGTTTAAAGGAATTTAACTTTTTCCATACAAAGATGAAGCTTCATTCAATAAAATTTGAACTATTTCAGATCGATTTATGGAACCACGCCGACAGCATGTATATGCATCTTAACGACAATAGAATGTAAGCCAACCCTGCCGCCACACTAAATTCTCGATTGGTGAGAGCTCCAAAACCTCCATCGCCAGCGGGCGTCCTACGCGTGTTTGCTCCATCAGGACTACCATTTCGGCCAACCGGTGTGGAATGGGTGTGAAATGATGTACTAATTTTACAGCTATCACCCCATAAACTGGATTTTACAGTTCTACGTTTACACCAGCCGGGGGATGCTCTAATAGGATTAATATTACGAATATTTGTAAGCATAAAATATGTCCCCCTACTTTGCTTGGGAAATACTACGTAGTACTACGTAGTAGGACATTAGGACATGGCACATATTGTGAAAATCGTTGATTCCATGCTCCTGGGAAGTCCTGTATTTCCTCTTGAATTCTCAGTTTTCAGAAATCGAAACCCATTCCTCAATGCCGAGCTGCTTCCATTTCCTGGCAGCGACTCCAAAACATGGCTCTTAAATTGCAACTCTACTATTATAGTACAGTACGTTATGATAGTATTCGTTTCTATGTTATTACACGTCTCTCGATGATGGAATTTTTCATCTTTTTCAATCTCAAACGATAAAAATAAAAGTATTTCAATAGTATGACAACCAGAGACCGTGAAGCAGTCACGGCATACAGGCTTACGAGAGCGTCGCGGAAGAGTTGTGCACAGCTGCGTGATACATGGCAGCACTCTCATTCGAGGCATCGCTGCCATAGACGAAGGAGTGGCAGCGTATCACTCTTCGGATCGATTTGATGGCCTCCACTAACAGGAAGGCTGCTTCTGTTGTCAAAACACATCAGTGACTTAAAATATGGCTGCATTTTTTTACATTGACTAATTAAATTCATGTGATATTTTATATTATGTATTGCGAGTTGCCTGCAGTTTATTTTTGATCAAATTGTTTGGCATGTTAATTTAATCCCATACTGTATAGAACGTTTACAGTAATCACATTTGAAAAGTGAAGTGTAAAGATATGCCATTTGCTTTTATCAATGCAATTGTTATATGTATATTATTTGACTGCATTATTTCGTGTAACGTTAACATTATGCTTTGCTTCGAACTTAAGTGGACAATCCGAAGGTGTCAGTGAAGTTCTCCTTTACCCCAAATACCCTGGAAAGGAGTTCTGATTTTTGTGAGGGGTGGGTGCATTTGCCGGGGTTTAGCGATAGCTAACCTCTGGCGATGCGCCTAAACCCGGACGGAGAATGAACATTATGCTTCGAAGAATGTACTGTAGTCACTACCAGGGTAGAGTATTGGGGTTACTGTCTTGTGGGACACGTGCTTGTGTAACCGCTGGGAATATGCATATGGATTGCATTTTGCTTGTTAACGTTAACGTCAGAGAGGTTATTTCGAGTTGCTCAAGCGAAGACTTCTGCGCGAAGCGCCATTCCTAATTTCTGCCAGCACACTAGCGCAGCCGCGGGGTTTGTACAATTATGAAATGTAGTCCAATCATGTTCAATCTGAAATGTAGTCAATCATAATGGTGGAGTTTTATATCCTCTTGCGGTGTTTTCAGAATTATAATATTCGTCGAGATACAGGGATTTGACGGCAAGACGTTGCCGCAGTTGATATTTAACTAAGTATAAAGAGGCATGTATGCGACAGAACAAGATTAGAGGAAGAGATTTGTCCCTCAGTTCTAAAATGATAGAGAAATGACAATGCAATATATAGAGAAATGACAATGCAACAGAACAAGATTAGAGGAAGAGATTTGTCCCTCAGTTCTAAAATGATAGAGAAATGACAATGCAATATACTTTTAACCGACATCTTACTCTCTGTACGCAATATACAGTACAGGGGCAGGGGATTTATCTTGGTAATTGTATGATATCAGTTACGCATAGATTATGCGTTTTAAGGGGTTCAAGTTTAACATGTTAAACAATAAAACGTGGCCCACAGATTTGGCCTAGTTTATAGGTGGAGCGCACTGGTCATGACAGGCCGCAGAACACATGCCCCGAAGTCCGTAACTCGTCGCTTTAGGTTGCGATGACGTCTAACTACACTAAAAAGTTTCCGTAAGCCTTGTTCGGCCCGAAAAATGCCATAAACTTTAGAGTTTGGTCACCGCTACAGTACAATACCGGCTGGTACTGGCCGATACACTGCCAAGTAGCTCAACACATCATATACATGTACACTATCCGGATACAATGAAGATGCTGCGGATACCGTTCGCATCAGCTAACAGTAAAGCCAGTAAAAAATATGATGTCCAAAACCGCTCCACACAAATCTTCAAATGAAAAATTATGAGTGAAATTGCTCTATAAATCGATACTTCGAAGTAGTTTACTGTTAGCACAAGACGTATAATACAAGCCAATCGCGGAAATCGCAAAATTGACAAAACGTAAAGTCATGTTGCAATAGAAAGGTCCCAAATTGACACGAAGTACGATCTTACAATAGAAAGGTCCCAAATTGACAGTAACTGTAAACAAAATATGACCGGATAAGTGGTACTATATCCGGATAACGCCTACAGTATCCGGTAGTAGCATGTACTTTCGCAGGTTATTTACCGAAACCTCTTATATGTTATAGCTAAACCTCTAAAACATTTTGTTATCCTCTAACACCTTATCATTTCCTCAATTGACACAGTGAACCATTTTTCAGAAATTTCAGGCTTTATGTTACTGTAGATGACGTACACCGTACTTTGTGTAATCGAAGCACTCATTCTATTCGGTCATTCTTACAGCTACTGTAACAAATTGTCACAGGTTGGCTCGATATTTATCGAATTAGAGAGGATAGAACACGGATACCGCATAGTACTAAGTATGTAGTAGAATAGAACTTGCGTTGGCGAAATCTGTCTAGCGTTAACATAGTTAAGGCAGAATTTTACGTTAAATTAACGTTATCAGTAATACTGTAATGCATGACCGCAGAAAACACTTTTGACCATTTGGTACCCTTCCAATTGTTCCGAATTTATGAAGAATGACTGAATATGCATTTAAAAAGGTTTGATGGATAACTAAGTGGTGAATGAACGAATCAAATATACACGCAAATAGGTTATTGGAGGATATTAATTGATACAATATTCTACCATGCTGTTCCGCACCGCGTTGTTTGACCCACCAGCAGAACATCCTGAATACCTCGGCTGCGTCGACGATCAAGACCCCTCTCTTGCCCAGCATGACGACGAAGGAAGAGATCCATGTCTCCATCCACGGGATAAAGGAGTTTCCAGACGGCTACGACGAGCCTCGCGGACATGGTCCACGGTATTCGCAGACGGAATCCCCTGCAGAAATGGGGTCTATGAAGCGGCCACCGGCGCACTCGGCTATTCAAATGATGCAGAAGCTCCCTTCAAGCGTGTTGGGCTTCTCCTTCACATGCAATTCGTTCTTTGCCCGTCGGCTCTTTGTGAGTGGATTCACGATCGTCGTGATCGACGTTAGTGCGTTGGTCCTGCTCTACTTCTTTCGGGACAGGAAGTACCGCATGTGGAGAAACGACAACGATTTCCAGTGCGACCGATGGGTCAGCTTTGCTGCGTTTTCGTACTGGTGTGGCGCCGCGGTCTTCTTCCTCACCCTTCCGGCCACGGGCATCCGCATGTTTGAACTGTTCACTCGGAAAAAGCCGAGCGACCTGTCGGACAAAAAGTTCAAGGTCACGCGCACGTGGTACCTTCAGTTTTGCGAGGTACTCACGTGATGACATATACGTCCTTTCTCGTCGTGGTGTGTTGATCATGGGATATAAATGAATGAACCTCCTGTCTTGGTGTAGGTGTTGGCAGTGTTCTTGGTCGTGTACATGGTGTGCCTCACGCTGGGCTGCATTGGCTACCTCATCAACAACCAATTCCGGTGCTACCGAGTCTTGGACATTGCATATGCATGCGCGGCGATCGTCGTGTTTTGCAGCCAGTTTGCTTTCATTTCGCATTTTACGCAGTTCCGCGAACACATCAAGATGCAACTCGGCGCGTTCCGCGAGTCCAACCAGACGGGGGATATCCGCGCCCATTGGGGCACCAAACGGGCGAAAACGTCGGTGCAGCACATCCGCAAACAGCTATACAAGGCCGTCGAGCACGGCAACCTGGACGACGTCCAGGCGTTGCTAGACGAAGCCGCGCTGTTGCTCGGCAACGCGTTCGCCCAGCACATGTACCCGTCGGCCAAGCTCGTGTTGGGGTACTTTGCCGTGTCCGAGAAGAACCCGGTGCATGTGGCGGCGTCCATGGGCAACATCCCCGCGCTTCGACTGCTTTTCGCCGCTGGCTTTGACGTAAATGCCCTAGACAAAGTGTCCCGAGTCCGCATCAGCACGTCTGACCTGTTTTGGTTCTTCATTCGGTACGTCGTGGAGCAACCCGTGAGCTCGGTGGACCAGCACAAACACAAGCGCCTGACGCTGCTCACGCCGCTGCACTGCGCCGTTGCCACGTCACAGATCGACACGGTTCGGTTTCTAGTCGACGAAATGCACGCGGCTGTGGACACACTGGCCGTGTCGCCCAGTGCCGCCGACCGCATCCCGCCGCTGTTTTACGCTGAACACCCCAATATTGTCGAGATTTTGCTCTCGGCGGGCGCCAACTTGCTCATGGTTCCAGGCTCCGGGTGGGTATATGGACAAAGGGTTATACTGTTGCTTGGGATGCAGTGGGATTGGGATGGTTTCGTGTTCGTTTGTATTTGTTACTAGTTCAGTGCACCTATTACTTAAAGTACTGCACACTAATTTGTGTCATACACCACCTACTACATGGGGATTCTTCTTCATCACACTAATTCATGTCATACACCAATTACATTTGAAAGTGGGATACCTTCATTTGAAATGACTGATTCACACTGAGTATTCTTTTCTTGTACCCGCGGAACCACCGATGGATTCCATGTCTTCATCACTCTGTTTTTTAATTGTCGTACACTAATTGCATTTATACTTGCTTCGTCACACTAATTAATGACATACACCAATTCCATTTGAACTTGGAACCGCTTCCTCACACTAATTATTGTTCGCCAATTGCGTATAAATGCGAAATTGAATGACTTCCTCACATTGAATATTGTGGGGTCATGTACACCAATTCCATGTTAATAGTGTTACCCTTGTACAAGTAATTACATTGTTGATATGTGGGATTATGTTGTGCTCACACTATTTAATGAGAAATTCTTTGTCGGCCGTATCTAATTAGTGTACACATCGTAGGACGTCGAATTGCATCACAGCGTTAGAGGTAGCGTACCTTCGTGAAAACTACTCAGTCTGCGCGGCACTGGAAGACTGGGGCGGCGACGTCGCGCTAACTCCCATGCATCGCTACGCTGCACTGGGCCACGACACCAAGTACGTACAGGAGTAGCACTATATCGATAATGTATCTACAGTGCGATAGAATATATAAGCAGTATGCTCATGCAAGTGACGATATACTGTATGTATTGATTGTGCTTGTAGCCGATATATATATATAGACTGTTGGACCGAGTTGGGCGGATTCGCTGCCCATTTTATTTTTATTTTTGTATGGAAAGGATTATTTGGTGGTGATGCTAATAGTAAGTACACTTGTACAATTTTGGTCTACTACACGAATGAGTGGTTGATATAGCCCTGATTTCCTCCAATCTGATTGGCTCAATTCTTCTTCTTCTGTCGCATATATAAATATTTTAATAATTTCAAAAATTTAAATTTAAAATCACATAATAATTTTAAAAACAATAATACAAAAATTAATGAAAAACATTTTTATCAAATTATATTTTTTATATTTTATTAAATATTTTTCTTCTTTTTATTTTTAATTCTTAAAAAATATTATTAAAAATGAATATAAACTTTAAAAAAAAATGTATTTGGTGGTCGTGTCGATATCGTTCATTCTCCATATGTTGTGTTTTCGCTCCAGTTTAGAATAAACCAACCCTACACTCTCATATCCTGACTGCTCCATGTATATATATATATTATTGTCCTATTACCCAAAATTCGAACTTTAGTGCTGATTCGCCAAATCTATCGATCGATATACTTTGTACTGAATGTATGTCTTTAGAGTGTTGTCCTGTGGTGCTTGTACGTACTCACTAACACTACTGAATTGTTGATATATAGAGTCCTAATTTCCAGCAACCTGATTGGCTGCGGCTGCTGAATTTTTTCTTCAATACATTTAATCGTGTCAATATTATGAATATTCATTCTCGATATATGTTTTCCATTTAGAATTAAACACAATATGTATATATATATCTGTAGGGTGCAAAAGTACTTGAAGATGAAGGTGGACCCCGACTGCCTCGGCGAACACGGGTACATTGGCGTCAACATCCGCACGCCCATGCACTGGGCCGCCATCAACGGACAGGCGTCGACGGTGGACGTGCTCATCCAGGGCGGCGCCGATCCCAATTTCCAGGACGCCCGCGGCCGCAGTCCGCTGCATTGGGCCGTGCGCAATAACAAAGTGGACGCTGTCCAAGTGCTGCTGGTCAACGGCGCAGACGCCAACCTCCAAGACGTGAAAGGGATGACGCCAGTGATTTGTGCAGCGTTTGCTGAACGTGTGCACCCAGACTTGTTGCGGGTACGGATATATATATATATTGACACGATGGTATATATATATATATATATTTATGGGTGTGTGTGTGTATTATTGTTGTGGAGACATGCGCAATCTTACTCGAGTTTTAAAACGATTCGAGGCATGCGAATGGAGATACTGTATCGAATGACGTGGGATCGTCAACATAAGAGTAGTTTTGTACAGATGTATATATATATATATATATTGTCATGGATATATTGAGATGTCACTGGATGGAGATCCATGTAATCTGACTGGAATTTTAAACCGATCGAAGGAATGCTAATATAGGGTGACGTGGTATTTTGAACATAGGTTTATACATATATATATGTTTATATATTATCATGGATGTTGGATACAAAGATATTGTATTATTACCTTTTTTAGTTTTCCTTTTAAATATATATATATATATATATATAAATGTTGGGAAGAATTGTTTCTGTTGCCTATGGTATGCTTTATTTGATTCGCTAGGCGCTGGTGGAATTCGGAGGTGACATCAATTTCCAGCTCAAGTCCAGCGGCGACACGGCGTTGCACATTGCGATCAAGCATGAAAAGCAAGACACGGCCACTGCCTTGGTACGATATAATGTTTGAAAAATATCAAATCGGATATATCAAACCCTGTCGCAGGTGGGCTGCGGTGCCAGCATCATGGCCACCAACCACGCCGGCTTTCGCGCCATCGACATTGCGACGTCCACGGCGCTGCAGTTTGCCATCAAAAGCGCCGCGGGCCATCGCGACGTGATGATCAGCTACACGCATTCGCATGCCCAAGTGGCGCTCAAGCTTCGGCAGAGCCTCGAAGCAGTCAATATCACGGCATGGCTCGACACGATGGACCCGTCGGGCATCGGGGGGGGGTCGGTGTGGCGGGAAGAGATCGCCAAGGGCATCTCAAATGCGACGCTGTTGGTGGCCATCATCACAGAAGACTACACGCGGTCTGAGTGGTGCTTGAAGGAGCTCGCGACTGCCAAACAGGTGGGCACGCCGGTGCTGCCCATCTCTACCGAGAACGTTCGGTTGAATGAGGAGCTCCAAGTGTACCTGTACACGCGTCAGATTGTTCCATTTGAGCCGGCGATTACCCACATTGACAACACCAATCCAAGGTAGTACGTAGTAGTATTTGTTTGTTTTGGTCCTATTCAATCAACGTTAAGAACGTGTAGAGTGTAGTCGAACATGGACGTTGATATGCACTTTATGCGTATATATATTATATATTATTGTCTTTCTTTGACCCAAAATGTTGGACTTTTGTGCTGATTCGCCAAATCCATCGTTTATCGATTGTTTGACGTTTGAAATACTCGTCCGATGTTACACTAATTTCAGTCACACACACTAATTCGATGTTGATTTGGTCGAAGAATGGATAATATGATTGGCTACTTGATTCGAGGTCTAGGTTTTGATTGGTCGTACATCGATTGTCTGTCGATTTGGTGAGTTTGCTGGTCATTCGATTGAACACCACCCTAACACTCGAATTTCGAATATATCGAATTGAATATATATATACATGTGATGCTATATACAGCCGTGGATAATACAGCAGTATTATTCAGTACACAGGAGGTTTTGCCCAAAACACTCCAAGGGACAAAGCGAATCCTGTTGGGCAGAACTCAACATATCATGATTTTTGATTTGGCGACGACATTCGATGTGATCAACTTTTTTCTAATTTCGAACCGATTTGGTCCTCCGCCTCTGATATTATATGATGGTTTCTCATGTATAATGTTGTCGTGAACATGGATATTAACATTGTTTTGCGTAGAAATATCACGTACGAGTACAACGAAGCCAAGTACAACGTGCAATTCCGCCTGCTCTTGGATGGCATTCGAGACGAAATTGAGAAAAAGCGCAAGAAAACCGCCCACCTCCGCTCGCAACTGACCATGCTGTCACCGACCGGGTCCAACACGTCGAGCTTCTTTGCGAGTCCCCGCGCCAGCCCGAGTCCGGCGCAGGGCCTCCTCGACCGCAAGTTTGTCTTCTTGGCGCACGGCGACTGCCACCGTTCGTTTTCACGACGGCTGTACATTGAATTGACTAAACACAAGCAGGTACGTATATAGCACTCGTATATGTCGAGTAGTATTTTTGCTCATTTTTGGCTGAAAAATGGCGGTATACTTGGTAGCTGGAATGCTATTTGGATCTGAAAACCAGCCAAGAGATGAGTGTGCGTGTGCATGCAGCCAAGGACGCGATATTACGATGCTCGGCGGTGATTGTGATTTTGTCGGCCAAATCCGCCAAGTCGGAGCTATTGAACGACCAGTTGGCGTTTGCCGAAGACAAAGGTAGTTTTGTGCCAAGCTATCTATTACCATAATAATACTATATATGCTAGGCAAACCCATCTTCCCCGTGATCCTGCACTCGGACTTTACGCTCCCCCCCAGCCAAATGTACTCGCTGTCGCGGACGACCCTACACCACTTTGCCGTCGATATGGGGTTTGCACCATCGTTTGAGTACCTATGGACTTCTCTCAAGTCGCGGGTCGGGCTCGGGGCCATCGAAGAAGCGGACGAAGAGTTAAATTTGCTATCGTCGTCGTCGCGTGTGGTCAATGGAGGCATGGTGTAGCGGATTGATATATATATATACTATATGAATAAAAAATACAGTACACTTTTGATGCTGTTCTCATACTGTACCTGTCGGACTACAGTACTACTCGGAACAATACGCTCGTACTATGTACTATATAAGAGTGTACTATTAAATACATAGTACTACGTAGCATTTGAATATTGATCAGCTGTAAGTTAGCGTCAGAAGTCTGGGCACTAACGTTACCGTAGGATTATTGTCCAACTTTGATGGATCTGATTGGCTCTTATAGAAGGAATAAGTGTATTCAGTTAATCAAAAGTTCAAATGTGATTCAATATTATTAATACCAAGTGTATTTTTACTGTACTAAAGTCGGATACAGTTACTACGTAGTACTTACTATATACTAGTAGTTATTAATACTTACACAGTATCATGAAAGGATACATAGAGAGGCCACAGTAGCTTTCAATGATTTCGACCAATCCAAAATCCGAATCAACAATGAGCTCGTGTGATTGGCTACACGCGAACCGTCGCGGCCTGGCCAGTCGCGATCCAAAAGATTCACACAGTTTTCATTCTGCCATGAAGCTGTTTGTGGCGGTTGCGACGGCACTCGCCCAAGTAGCGCTTGCAGATGACGGGTACTGCCCCAACATATTCTACGATGCCGCCCGCGTGATTCTCCGCAGTCCGTTCCTGCTGTCTACGGATCCAAGCATCAACTTTCAATGGTAAAACTCACCATTGAAAGTCCTTCCACCATCCTTCTTCGTCTCATGTGACTGCTCTGTAGCCATTCGTGCATCGCCAACTTAGCCGCCAAGCAAGCTGTGGCTCCGCTGTGTTATGTCATTGGCATGGACGGCTACGACCCGCAGTACAATCTGGCCAAGGATTGCCACTGCTTGTCGCTGGGTCTCATGGAAGACTGCGCGCCCGTTTGCTTGCCGAACCCGCTCTGCTCCAAGTTTTCTCCCAGCACTGCATGCTCCGCATGCGTGGCCAAGCAAGCCCCGGCGTCATGCAACCGCGACGAATGGAATATCCCATGCTACGAAACGTGTCAGTCGCCCATGTGCATCACGGAATGCTCGCCAACTCCACAATGCCACCCCGCAGACCCCATCTGCTCCTCGTGTGTGAAAGCTCAAACACCGATGTGCGACACGACCGTCGTGTCATTCGGTCGGCAGTGGAGTGCCGGGTGTACAGGGGCGTGCCTCTCGTCCGCGTGCCAAGCCGATTGCAACCGCCGGTGTGGCGACGGCATCAAGACCTCGGACGAGCAATGTGACGACGGCAACGCCAACAACAACGACGGGTGCTCCACTGCGTGCCAGATCGAAGTCGGCTTTGCATGCACGACGTCCGACCACGCGTTGAGCTCGTGCAATCTCATTTCATGCGGCAACGCGCGGCTCGAAGGCGCTGAAACGTGCGACGATGGCAACATCGTCAACGGAGACGGGTGCAGCAGCAGCTGCCAAGTCGAGCGCGGCGCGGTGTGCACCCAACCCCATCAACTGACCAAGAGCCTCTGCTCGGCCACGTGTGGCGACGGCGTCCATGCGCTTGGCCTCGAAGGCTGCGACGACGGAAACCTCCTGGCCGGCGATGGGTGCTCCCCGACCTGCGGCGTCGAGCGCGGGTACACGTGCAGCCCCGACGCCACCGGCAAGTCGGTGTGCAGTCCCGTGTGCGGAGACGGCATCGTCACCGGATCCGAGAAGTGCGACGACCGCAACACGGCGCCGTTCGACGGATGCTCAGACACGTGCATCGTGGAGCCTGGCTACAAGTGCGAGCGCAACTCGGACGGGGTATCGCAGTGTCTGGCGACTTGCGGCGACGGCATCACAGCGTTCCCCGTCGAAGCCTGCGACGATGCGAACCGCGTGTCCGGCGACGGGTGCTCACTCGACTGCAAGGTAGAAAAAGGCTACAAGTGCACCCCCCCGTCGTTTGACGGCAAGACATCCGTGTGCGACACCGTCTGTGGCGATGCTTTTGTGACTGGCGGGGAAAAGTGTGACGATGGAAATTCCCTCGACAACGACGGGTGCTCAGCATTGTGCGCCGTGGAAACTGGCTGGAGCTGCGACAATTCGCTGGCCAACGCCGCCAAGTCTGTGTGTGGCCCTGTATGTGGCGATGGTGTGGTCAAAGGCTGGGAAGAATGCGACGAAACGTCTCGGGGGTGTGTGAATTGCAAAAAAGTCGAAATCCCGCCCACACGGTAGGTTCTACGACCCGTGATTCTACCTTAATGAGGCTGGAGTTATTGCAGTTGGATGCTAAGTAACGTTGAATTAGGTGCGGAGACGGGTACACGGACGCCGGCGAAACGTGTGACGATGGCAACACTGTGTCTGGAGATGGGTGCAGCGCGACGTGCCAGGTGGAATCTGGCTACGTCTGCAATGGCCGCGTGTGCCAAGGCCTGTGTGGCAACGGTGTGAAAACGTCGGCGGAAGCCTGCGACGACAACAACGTGGTCAGTGGCGACGGGTGCACTGGGTCGTGTGGGATAGAATTCGGCTACACTTGCAAACAGTCAGACGCGGGGCTGAGTACGTGCACACCTACGTGCGGCGACGGCAAAGTGATTGCCCCTGAAACATGCGACGATGGCAACACCGCGGTGGGGGATGGGTGCAGCACAACATGCCAAATCGAGGCGGGCTTTGTGTGCTCGACGCTCACCACGGGGGTATCCCACTGCCGCGCAGTCTGTGGCGACGGGTAGGAATTACACCACGTTATGCTAATGTGTGAGTTCTAAATTGATATTTCGTAGCATTTTGGCTGGTGCAGAAGGATGCGATGATGGGAACACGCGGTCGAGCGATGGGTGCAGCTCTACGTGCCGCGTCGAAACGGGGTATGGGTGCAGCAAGGCCAGTCCGTCCGTGTGCTCGACGATCTGCGGGGACGGTATCCGAACCTCCAATGAAGCGTGCGACGACGGCAACACAGCGAGCAAAGATGGGTGCAGCGCCACTTGCACAGTCGAAGGGAGCTTTACGTGCTCGACGCCGCTGGGTCGCGCGACGACCTGCACCCGGGTTCCCACCTGCGGCGACGGGTACCTGTCGGACTCTGAATTCTGCGACGATGGCAACACCGTGTCTGGCGACGGGTGCAGCAAGCGATGTCGCGTCGAAGCGCTGTACACGTGTGTGTCGTCCGAGGCGCATGGTGCGAGTACGTGCACCAAGAGTAGGTGCAGCAACGTCCGCAAGGACTGGTACCAGCTCTCCCCACAAGAAAAGGCCACCACCCAGCTGTGCGTGACCAAGCTGTTCCAAACTGGGCTGTACCAGAAGATGACTGGCATCCATGTGTTCAAGCCCAACGACGAGTACGCACACCACACAAATGCGTTTGTGCAGTGGCACCGCAAGTGGCTTCTCGTGGTGGAAAACATGCTCCGGTCGATGGGGGGGGTGTGTTCGTGCCTGACGCTGCCGTACTGGGACTGGGCCCAAGACGCCGTGGCCATGCAAACGACCAAGTGCGCGTCCCGCACCCAGTGCAGTGGTACAGATACACCCACAGTCCATGCTCGTACGATTGCCCGTATGGATGATAATACTGTATACTAGGGGTACTCCGCGACTGGGGCGGCGGGGCGTCGACGTCAAGCCCGTTTGTGAGCATCCCCATCTACAACGATCCCGAGTCGGGCATGGCGTCCGGCAGTGCCAGCGGCTACTGCGTTCTGAACGACGTCACTAAAGATTGGCATGCTGGGATGGACCTTCACAAGTACAAGACGGCGTGGGACCCGTCGTGTCCGATCATTCGCCGCGGATGGAATGACTTTGTAAGACATATCTACAATCACCCTATAATTGCCTTGGGAATCACGTCGTCACACATGAATCTATTCTAGAGCGACGACAGCGGAACGTATGCGACGCCGTTGGCGTCCACGTCCTTCTTGACGCTGGCCGCGTCGTTGGCTCGGGCATCGGATTACTCGACGTTTGTCTCGATCGCGTTGGGCGACATCCACGTCCTTCCTCATGATCGGTCTGGCGCGTACCTCCGCACGTTCATCTCACCCGCCGACCCCGTGTTCTTGCTCCATCATGTCAGTTGACCCTTCTTCACCAAGATCGTCATGCTCACATGTATGTGTATCCGTAGACCAACATTGATCGCGTGTATGCGCTCTGGGAAGCCTGCCACGCGTGCACGCACCCGTCGACGGCGACGAGGACGACGGAAGGGCCGTGCTACCGCGGTTCCAACTCTGGCGACGGCATCAACGACCCGTTCGTGTTCGAAACGTTCGACTTGCAGCCCAACGGCGAGTACCGCCAAGTGGACATTGACGCCTCGGAAGAATTGACTGAGTACATTCCGCGCACGTTTACCACCCCCGGGGATGTGTTGGATACGACTACGCTGGGCGAATACGCCTATACATACCAGACAAACGACATGGATGATCGGCTGTGGAGCACGAGTGGGTGCGTGAGTCGACCTGCGCCGAGTGTCCTCGCCACGCTCGTGGCCTCTCGTCCTCGCCACGTCGACTTATCATCGATGCTGCTCCAGGCTTCAAGTGATAACGACGGCACCACGATTGACGACGATACTAACGCCACGTACTCTATCGAATTGGCACAGCAGTACTTGGAATGGGTCGACGGCGTGTTTGCCAATACCCATCATGTCCTGTCGACACTGCAAGAGTCCAATGTGTTTAGCATTCCGTACTTGTCCAGTCAAGTGGGTAAACTGCAGTCGACGGAAGCGTACTTGACAGATATCGTCGCCACGTGCGAGTGCATGGCCATCAACAAGCTGCTGCTCGCCCGCAACGGCGAGGCGCACCTGACCCCGTCCTTTGTCGACGTGTCGCCCAGCACCAAGCGCGCATGGAACAACCGGTTTGAAATCCGCAGCTGCTTCCACCGCCTCCTCGATACGGACGAAAAGAGCGCGCTCATCCGCAGCTACTGCGACGTGGTTCTGGCCCCAGACTTTGCCGCCAAGCTCCAAAACCTCGTCAACGACCTGCGCAGCCTCATGACGTCGGTCATTGACCCTGCGGCGGGCGGAAGCAGCATCCAGAAGATTTGGGACTACTTCACCAAGGGATAAGGATGGTTATTAATGTGTAATGTATTTGTGTTGATATATCGTTACATCAGGCATTCTCGCCCCTTCACCGTAGTGTCAACCAACCTACTGGTTGATCCTCGTACAAACTCGTCGATTGCCTCGGTCGCGTACTAGCTGCTTTTGGAGCTAGCGGACTTACTACTTGGAAACCTATTTGTGGCGGGCTCCAGGGAAGCAGTGTGCTTAAGCTGCTGGAGGTGGTAATCCAGGGACTAGGGGGCGGCGCGGATACCGAATCGGCGGGTTGTTGCTCCCTATGTGTAGTGGTGGTAGTAAGGAGAGGCGACGAGAGTGCCAGTGTATTGTCTTGGCCGTCAGGTGGGCACGGCGGGTGCGATGCGGCGGTCATGGATCATTGGGGCAGTGTCGTGGTGATGGCGTTTGATGGTGGATCAGTCAATTGGTTGTGGAGTGTAACTGGGTTGTCGTTTGCGACTTCGGGTAGCTCAGGACATGGAGGCATGCACATTTTGGAAGGGTGAACCATCACAATAATGTCGACCACCGTGTGGTCATTCTCGCCTAGAGTGAACATAGGGCGGCGACGTATGCTTTGAATCCTTCGCTAACGTTAGGACTGTCTAGCGTCGACCTGCTAACTAATGCCACAGCGAGGCTACCCAAACACAGGATCTCTCCAGTACACTCGACATATTTGGCTATTTGGTTCTCGTCATCATCGAAACGTTCTAGCCCACTTCGACCACCTTTCACAGCTACAGTACGTACAGTAGCCAACTCTATCATCCCAAAGAATACATTCACCTGGGTGTCAACCGAATACAGTACCGCTCGTCGTTGGATTGCCATCTTGGATCCGAGTGTCCATCACAGCTTACCTGTACAGTACAATACAATATGTACTCGTTGTTATTACTCTGTAAAGCACCATGAAGTCAATGAAGATCACCAGCCAAAACGAAAACGAACGTTGCCCTTGACGTTATTGTAGCTCGTGCATGTCCAATAAGCACGATCATTCTACAGTACTAGAACATGGGTAGCTACTGTAGCTAGCTAGCTGCAGGTGGTCCCAGACTCACGAACTACATACATATTTACATTGAACAAAGCACCACCACTTCCCCCCCCCAACCGTGAAGCTGCTGCCTCAGCGATACCGTGCTGGTGGTAAATTTACCGTACAGTACTGTATCTCGTACCAAAGTCACCGCGGCGACATATTTGTGTGCTTGATATTGATGCAGCAGAAACACCTGCACTTTTCATCCATGACGCAGCGGGCGGCAAGCCAATCGCATGAGGAGGTTTGGGCCACGCACATTTATGCCGAGTTTTCTCATTCAACATTTCTGTCACTTCACACTGAGCAGTCAGTAGTGATAACAACAATCACGACAATGGCAATGGTCTGTCCATTGCATTTCTCCTTTTCTAATCACTCAAATATAAATTCACAAATGTCAGCTGTCTAATATACCATTCAAACAATGGGGCCCGCATTGCACATATCGCGTCCGACAGGTTCTCAGGAACCCCAATAATATCCACCATCATCATCTCTCTTGAGGTTAGTATGTCATTTAATTCGACATCAATTACGTACTATTATAATACTAGTATCTTGTTGGATCTACCAACTGCAACTTGCCTATCCAGAAAAAGCCATTTATCTTCCTTCGCCGATTGACTTTTCTTTGCCTTCGTTCTTCGCCTCCTCGCCACTTCAAACTCGTGCGTGCGACGTCGTTCGAGTAGCTAGCTCCCACAATTCATTCTGCCCTCTCTTGCCAACATGGCCAAAATCATCTCCACCACGCATCAAGTGCTCCTCGCCGTGCTCGGCCTGCTCTCGACGATCGCCGCCGTGTACGCCTTGGCCGAAGACACGTACCTGTCCTCGTCGCCGCGCTTGGACGTGGCCAACGTGTTCTTGCGTCTGTACCAGCTCTTCTTTGCGCTTGTGCTTCTATCGACCGCCGCGCTGGGCTGGAAGGTGCCACTCAAGTGGTTCTCGTTCCTTGAATCGTACGTGGGCTCGGGTTTGTTTGTCATCTTCCTCGGGTTCTACACGTACCGCCTCCTGAACGACTACGGCCTGTACTCTGCGTGGATCCACTTTGTTGTCGGCGGTGTGTTTGTCGTGTACGGTCTGTTCGCTGGTGAGCAAAAGGCCGAATACACGCCCATCTTGCCGCAGTAAACAACAGTATGTGCACAAGGACATCTCTTGGAACGGCATTCGCAGCATCAATGTCGTGAAGTCTGGTTCGTAGTCGATTAACTATTAACATCGTATTACGTGTTCATTCAGTGTTCAATTCTCAATCATTTGATGTTGTTTGCTCTCAGCTGGCTGTACAAGCTGTAGCTAGCTATGGCTGGCTGTAGCTGGCCATGGCTGTATCAATCAGGCTATGGCTGTAGCTAGCTACTATAAACAGTCGAGTTATACTTTATTGCTATCCCCTTTCTTCGGTCCTTTGTCTTTTTTCGGAGGTCCTTTCCGCTTCGGACTGCCTTTGGGTTTCTTCGCCTTCATCCCGCCGCCCTTGGCTTCCCCGATCCCGCCGATGTCCTTGGCCTTCTCCCGCTGTGCCGCCAGAATCTCGGCCTGCGTCAGCCCCACCAGCGGGTCCTTCTTGGTTGCAATGTCCGGCTTCTTCTTCTTCTTCTCCTTCACTACCACCACCTTGCGCCGTGCGTCCCATTCCCTTGCGCATCTGCATGGACGTGTATTGTACGATTGTGTGAGTCCAATTGCACGAAGTAACGGGCGAGCTCGCTCACCGAATCAGCGCCCAAATGCTGCAACCATGCCGCAAATGTACGTTTAATATACAAGAACTTGAGGATTGCATAATATGTACGAGTTGATAGCTACCATGGACAAGTCATCGCCAGCACGTAGGTCATATACAGGAAGAATCGGTCCCTGGCTTCGTTCTTCAGTAGCTGCGTGACCCCAAAGATCGCCAGGGCGTACGCCGTGCACAGTCCCTTGACGATCACTTCAATCAGCTCCACCATCCTGGTATCGCAGGTACAACAACACCGTGAAACCGGCAGTTACACGATGCAAACACCGTTTCATGTCATGCGTACAGTACACGTATACTGTACACTGTACAGCATTCCTGATATTCAGAGGTAATAATACTATTAGCAGTAAATACTTTGAAGTACTCTGGTACAGGACTACCGGTACTGTAGCATGTACAGTCCTGACAAAAACAATAGACGCACTCGAGTTTTTGAAATATTTAAAAAATATTCAGTTTTGAATCATCGCACTTTGGGATTATACTTTGAATTGGTATCGACTTGTGATACAAGACTAAAAATTGTGAAATCCATTTTACTTTTTTGTAAAATTGAGAAAAACCAGTTTTCAGGGTGATAAAAACTACTCCGGAGTATAGACGCACTGAGATTACATCCAAATAAAGCCAAGTTTCTAGCCACTTTTGCCCAATTAAGCAATCTAGAACATTCTAAATGTAAGCAGCTTGTCAAATCATCATTATTCAAAAACTTTCATGCCAAGAGGCAAACGTTTGACCTCGGTGCAAGTTGGCGCCGTTCATGCCCTTCACAATGAAGGCAAAAGCAATCACTACATTGCTAAAGCCATTGGATGCAGCGAAAAGGCCATAAGGACATGTTTGAAGTCCAAAACCACCCCAAGACCCAATAAACAAATTGGTCGTAAGCCAAAAGTCACCAAACGAATGTTAAGACAAATCATTCGCCTCGCCACGGTTAAGCATTATTCGTCCAAACGGATCGCCGACGCACTAAATAACACAGTAAAAGCATCTACAGTGCGACACTGGTCCGCTCAACAAAGCTTGCCAAGTACATCAAGAGAAAACCTCGCCCAGCGCTCAAAAAACACCATAAAAGGGCGAGGGCCAAATTTGCTGCCGAATGGATGTCCAAATCAAACCTCTGGGCCAACGTCGTCTTCAGTGACGAAAAAAATTCAATTTGGATGGCCCAGATGGCCATCAATACTACTGGCACGACCTCAGAAAGGAGCAAGAAATTTACACTAAGCGAGTGAGTGGTGGTGCAAGCGTCATGATTTGGGCTGCAATGAGCGCATTTGGACGCACTGAATTGGCCTTCCTCGAAGGCAAACAAAACAGTACTAGTTACTGCAGGACGTTGGACATGTACCTGTTATCATTTCTGGGAAAACTGCGTTGCCAACATGGCATAATTGACCCCATTTTTCAACAAGACAACGCCGTGGATGAACTCAAGGCCCAGATTCGCGTTTCTTGGGAGCAACTGCAGGGAAGTTACCTCGAAAATCTTGTGGAAGGTATGCCAACAAGAATGGCTCAAGTAGTTTTGAAAAACGGAGGTGCAATCGATAAATAGTGAATGAAATCTCAGTGCGTCTATAGTTTTTATCACCCTGAAAACTGGTTTTTCTCAATTTTACAAAAAAGTAAAATGGATTTCACAAGTTTTAGACTAGTATCACAATTCGATACCAATTCAAAGTATAATCCCAAAGTACGATGATTCAAAACTGAATATTTTTTCAAAAAATTCAAGAACTCGAGTGCGTCTATAGTTTTTGTCAGGACTGTACTAGTAGTAGCGTAGGACCTCTGAAATCATCATGAATTGGTTACTGTACAGTATATGCTCCATTTGGAACGAGGAGCTTGACATATTGGATACATCCACCATTGGCCCCAGAATAGAAACCTGGACGATGGAAATACCCCCATGCTGAAGTTCGATTCGGTGGTGACGTATGCCGCCATCACACAGAGGTGATCCGATTGTGATGAAGTGTTGAAATTGCAATTCATTTCGAAAAATTATCTGCCCAATTAGCGTCATATATGCAACTTATTTCGTGCCAATCCTGTCGATCTTGAAAGGTCACACGTCGCAGGCAGCATATGTAGTTATTTACAGCAAGAATTTGATCTTCTGACTCAAGATTTTACGATATTCGAGCACGCCAGCGAAGGCGCGGTCGGAACGCCAGTCGGAATGTGTCCTCGAAGCGGGTGCTTCTCATGGACGCTTAACTTGATCATCGTGCCGCATACCGGGCCACCGATATGAAGAAGGCCGAGGCGCGCCGTCTCGCGGCGCCGCAGCCCACTCGCCTACCTCGACTCTATGGCAACAAAAACCAATATCAGCAGCCCGAACCTTCACTCAAAATGGCAAATCCACGTTCTGAACGTAGCATGGCGCCAACAACTGACCACCGAGGAGCGCGAAGCCCATGCCGCTCGACTCGTACGCCTTGTGCCATTGGCACTGGAACACCTTGTCACATGGACTACAGCTACCAAGGCAGAGAGACTCACAACGTGTGGTGACCGCTCGCCTACCAGCACCCATGGAGCGCCGCCGCGTGGTCAGTCACGAGTGCGGCTGGCCCGTCTCGTGCTTTTGCCAATGGAGCACCCACGTCGCCTCGAAACGTGTCGTTACGGCCCACCTACTAGCACTCATGGATGGCCCCGTGGCTGCAAGATGCGTCCACATAGTTCGCCGTGTTGGCGCTTTGCACATGTACGCATGGAATCGTGCGTTGCTCACTGGAGGGCAAACAACCCCAGATGCAGGCATAGGTTTAGCATGTATGTTTAGGATTACAGTACTTTTAATATAAATTTATATATTCAACTTATAATTACGACCCCAGACCGACCCAATCACCCATCCATCGGTCGATTGAATGCAGGGGGGGAGGCTAGTTGCATTGAAACGACGAGAGTGCGGCAAAGAGCGAGCCCGGTCGCTTGTGCAGCGCGGGTTTCTTGCGGCTAGATGGTACATGGGCCGACTCGGCTCTTCGTTTGAGCTGGGACGAAGCCTTGTCATCCGTGCTGGCCAACGAGTCGTCATTGGTAGTTGTAAAGATAAACGCTTTCGACGCACTCTAATACATACACAAGCGGCCGTCAGATCCAAACCAAGCATGTTCATACAGTCATGCTGATGGACCTTACCACATGAAACAGCTTGCGCGAATCCACCATCCGCGTGAACGACGCCGTCGTTGTCGCTGGTCCAGACTGTATCACAGACGGCATGGGAGGAAGTGGAGGTGCCATCGCGGTACTTGTACTGGTCGACAACACCACCACTTGTTCGAGCTACACCGATAGATTGAAATATATATATATATATATATGTAACGAGGCAAATGATATATGTATATAGTCAATGTCCTAGCCAATCAATTCACACGATTAAACTGAAATTCGAACCAATCATGGTTGGCCCAACCGAAATGGCCATCAAATTTCAATTTGTATATATGTAGGATTTTTTTTTACAATATTTTTCCCCAATAATTACTACTGTATATTTTTTTATAAAAATAAAAATATAATAACAGTAAATAAAGTAATAATAAATAAAGTAGTAATAAATAAATTAATACTATTAATAGAAATAAAAAAAAGTTAAAAATAGTAAACTATTTTTGTAATCATACATTGAAGAAACTTAAAATCTGACTGACACAAGAATCCCCCAACTTTCTAACTTTATATATATATATATATATAGGGATTACCTCTTTGTCGTCGATTTCATCAAGAGCATTCAACGCAGGTTTGGGTTCGTTGGCTTGGACTTGCATCATGCGCTACGTACACACCAAACTCACCATCATAACCTTCCTCCATCATAACCTTCCTCCATCTTACGATGAGGCATTTACCACGTACCTGCATGCGGCGGTTGATCTTGGCTTTAGCCGAAAAGAGCTTGATCTGCCGCGCTTCCCGCTCTTCGTCGGAAGGAACGTCGTCGTCATTCTCTTTGTCCATTTGGCCAGGCTCCGAGTCGGATGATTCGCTTTCCGACGATGTAATGTAGATCTTGGGATGGCGCTGGTACCGCTCCCGGAGTTCGCGCTCCATGCGCTCCTCTTCGTCTTCTTCTACCTCCCCCTTCTCCATCCCATCTTCATCCTCATCCTTCTCCTCATCCGACTCAAGCAGTCCGAGCCGCGCTGCCTCGTACTTACTCCCGTCGGCGGCCACGAGCTGGTCCAAGTTGAATCGCCCGCGGGCCTCGCCGTTCAAACTCGATGAAAACACGCGCCGGTTCCGGCCAAACCCTTCGCGAACGTTGCGCATGACTTCGTGCACTTGCTGCTTGTCCTGCGCGTCCATCCTTTCGCGAAAGTACTCGTCTGCGTGCTTGCCCTGTTCGTCGTCTGAGAGCTCGTCCACAATGTTGTCGAGGTCGTCGTCCCGCAGCGCCAGGTCGGTTTCCCGCTCCTGTTCTGCCGGCTTTGGCGGCGCCGCCACACCGAACCCAAAGTCGCCCAAGCCGCCGATCTTGAGCACGTCCTCGTCTTCTTCTTCTTCGGCCTCGGACTCGACCAGGTTCAACAACCCCCCCGTCTGCAGCCGCTTGTCCCGACGTCGACCCGACTCGGCGGCTTGGTCCGCCGCCAAGATCGCGCGGTAGTTGGCGGCTTTGTCGGTTGTGTTGCGCCGCGCTTTCTCCACGACCAGATCGGCTTCGATGTCGCTGTGATCGGCGTCGTTCTCGTCCTCGTCGGAGCTCGTCGCAATGGGACGATGGAGTCGGCGTCGACGGATGGACCGAAGAGTGTTTGTGTCCTCACGAGGCGGCGTCGATGTCGGTGGGCCATTTGCAGAAGAACGTGCATCATCGTCATCGTGTTCGTCGCCGCTACTTTGCAAGTGATCGCCATCGTCGTCGTCGTCATCTGGAGAAAGCCCTGCAGCTGCCATGCGATCTGCTTGGTCGTCGGACGCCACAACACGCGGCGGCGCTCCTGCGACCAATCCAACGTCACGTTCGTCGTGGCCTTCTTCATCAGACACCGGGACTGCAGATTGGCCTGCACCTTCGTCAACGTCGCCGTTCACGCTGCCGTCCACTCCGCTATCTGCCGCGGTCGCTTCGACTTCAGGAACAAAGTCCTCGTCGCTGGATTCATCGTCGTCGTTGTTGTCGGGGATCGGATGATTGGCTTTGGCAGCTTCGTGGGATTTCTTCTTCAGTTCCATGAGCTGAATGCGCACGTGCTCCTCTTTCTCCAAATGCTCCTTTTGCTCAACATAGCTTTTGTACCCAAACAACTTGGCCATCGAGTCGGCGCCTTGCTTCCGCGCGGCCTTCTTCATTTCGCCCAACATGCGTTTCTTGCTGTTCAAGAGGGGATGGGACGTCGCGCGTGCCACGGGGATGTGCATGTGCGATGATAACGCCTTTGACTTGGGGGGAAACAACACTTGCGTCGACGCCGGCGCGGATTTCGCGCGAAGTTTCAGCAGCAAGGCTTCCTTCCTCCCTCGGATCTCATCCTGCTGCCTCACGTTGTCCTGACGAAGACTCTGAAGCAAGTTCTCTGTCTCCGCAGCAATGTCCATGGCCGTCGCCGGCCGCGGCGGTGCTTCGACTACTTGCATCTTGGTGCTTGCTGGCGGGAGACGATATCTCAAATGAGCACAGGTCCCCGCCAGAAACAAACCAATCACATCGCACAATCTGACCCAAAATGGACCAATCAAATTCGTTCAAGGACGCGCACTTTCCGCCGTCGGCTCTCAAAGCAGGAATACCTTGGAAGTGGAATGATATTATTCGTAAATTTGATATCAACTTGGTCATTGTAAGGGCTCGCGGGAATAGTCATTTAATTCGATATATTTTTACCTTCAGAATAATCTTACTTGATCTTTGTATGGCCATTCTCGAACCCGAGCTATAAATAGATTTCCCGCCGTTTCATAAAATGAGAAACGTACAACGATCTCCTAGACAATTGCTATATGATACAAGCAACTAACTCCCATGCGAAACGTGAGCAACTGGACTCACGTGCCATTCACATCACAACCAAACAACTTGGCGTCATACCCATATGGATGGCTGATTGCCATCATTTGACTGATTGTAGTGGACAAGGAAGGACCTTCACTTGATAAAACTGGTTGGTGGTAGGATCTAGAAGATACTCCAATAAAACTTGAGTACTACAGTACCTCTGGCCAGAAATAAACCATCAATTTTCACGATATTGGTGTTACCTGTTTTTGCCCTAAGTATGCTTGTTGCATACTACTTCGAAGTAGTATGGCCAGTATCCCTGTGGAATATAATACCTTAAAGATGAAAACCCTAATAGATAAATGAGTTCTACTCTATGAGTGTTGGTGGCTTACATGCACTCTACCTGCATCAACCAATATTCAGCAACAATTTAAACTATGTTTTGTACAGAATATAAATTACTGCAGGTGTATTATATAATCAGTATCAAATCGTGACAGATATCCGGGTATGTTTTTAGTCTTTATAACATAATTGATTCCGGTAAATTCTGAAAAAAACCTCCAAGAATGAAATGGCTGGTTTATTCCCGGCCGGGTAGTATATTCGTTGCGTCGGAACAAAACGGATCTTTATTCGTTGACTAACGTTAAGTACATTGTCATACTGGTCGATGGTTACCGGTAAAAGAAATACCTGATACCTACTTCGATCCGCATTCTGTAGCTGCAGGACTTGGCTACATGTAGCCAAATCGCATAGCTACACGAATATCTGTAGCCATTCGGGGTTTGTGAGGTCTTTGACTCATACTCTATCTCCAGGTGTATAAATCCATGGATATGACATAGCTATATCATTGTATCAACTTGATATTCCCTAACAAGCAACATTGTGCTCTGGAGGACATCGCAATACAAGTTCTATTACATTCACCACTTAACGTTATACTAGTACAACCAATGGACACTGGCGTTTTCATGGGAACGCGGTGTCACGTTGCGTATAAACACATCTTGTTTGCAACTTAAACTCAAGTATATTACATGGTACACTAGCCGGATGTAATCATACATTTGTACTTGTAACGAATAGAGATCCGTTTTGCATTCACCCAACGAATATACTCGGGTTTCGGGGGTTCGGGGTTTAGATTTCACTTCAAACGCTTTGGTGCCATAATTCGATTTCAAGCATCATGATCAAGTCTCACCTACTACTTGCAATAGCAGTACATCTGACGACTGTGTCAGATGCCGATGCCATCCAGCAAGAGAACTGTGCCTACGATTACAGTCAGTGCAGTGGACAGAATTGGCCGGTCAGAATCTGTTGCCAGAATTCCCAATTCCAATGCACTTACATCAATGACTACTACTCCCAGTGTCTACCCTAGTCGCCGACAACGACACCGCAACCGACGCCACAGCCCACACCTGAGCCAACCACTATGACTCCTGCACCTACTGCTTTGCCAGGACACACATGGAAAGTTACACCCCTGCCAAAAGTACCAATTGTCCAACCAAATACGACGAAAATTCCCAGAGATGTTGCAGAATTCTACTCAACCCTCTCTGAAGAGCACTTGGTCCGACGTTGAAAAATATAGCGACTACCCTGGCAACGATTTGCGCACAACTAAACGGACTAGCTCGGAGAAGTGCGCGGCAGACTGCGATATCACCACCGGGTGTGTGATGTACGTGTAGACCGCCGGGACATGTTGGCTCAAGCACACGAAAGTGGCGAGACTAGGGGCCAAAGTCTCGTTCAAGCACCACGTAACGCAATGCGGTCGAGTTCGAGTTGGTGTGTTCTCGTTTGACTTTGGAGTGGGCACGACTCGAGGAAGTTCCCCCGCCTGCGATGACTGCCACACCAATCCAAGATGCAAAGCGTTTGTATGGACTACCTTCAATAGATGAACGTGGTACCTCAAGAGTGCCCTCGGTACACCGATCCCCCACCCTGACGCGTATGCTATGCTTTCACATACATGAATGTTCTGAAGGGCGATATCAATTACGTTGTGCACTATCAAGTAGGGCTGCTTTCGCATGTAGGATCGCAAAACAAGATAGGCTTGAATGTGAGGCATTTCTCTACCAGTTAATCCCAATTAGTGTAACCGACTGTGTCTTAACGCTACATAATGAAACTGTTGGGCTGCTTTAATGTAACAGTCGTCGCGCAAGTCACCGAAAATGCCAATCTCGAATATATCGATTGTTTGTGTGTGTGTACTAGGTATAGTCGCCAACTTGTACTAAAGGGGCACGCACTGCGAGTACCACATAGTTTGCACCTGGCAGGTCGACCCTTCTTGGCATCGCGTTTGGCCACTCCAGTTGGCGCCGCCACATTTTCTCCACACCGCTACATGAGTGTCATCGGTGGGGTTGAAGAGGCAAGACGAATAGTAGGGGCTTTCGACGTGGCAGAAGAGGCCATGGGTGCAGATCGTCGAGCCAGAATAGCCAAGGCCCCCACATTGGCCCAAGTACGGGGCGGGATCACCTGATGCGCCAGCAGCGGACGACATAATGTCACCGCTGCGCAGTTGGCGGCGCTGTCTTGAGCCACCATCCGTTCCGTCGGACGACGTATGATTGCTTCGGACAGGGGTTTGGAGGCACAGCGACAGCTCGTCGTTGACGTACGAACACTCGAACGCTTCGCTGGCGCAGCAGGGCAAGTAGGGCCATTTCACGCCGCCGCATTGACTGAAGTCATGGGCACATCCTGTACTGCCGCCACCTTGGGCCACGTGGGAGGCCACCGCATTCAGCACCAGCAAGAACGTCCGCATGGCGTCCAAGAAGTGCCAAACTGCAAACTGCCAAAGATCCGAGATTGCCGTTGGGCGGAGAATGTCGTGGCAGCCGTTTTCGCGTCGGTGCCTCGAATATTTTGGACTTGCATTATTCTTGGCCACGATACTATATCCACTAGGTACAGTACAAAATTACTACTATAACTACTCTGAATAATGATCCTTACAACTTTTCGGATCCGTTTGGTTTTTTCTGCAAGATAAGCTTTTAAACTACTCTACCAGTTATTCTACTACAGTAGTATTGTTAGTCGAGTAACATATCTCAATCACCCGCCCATACCCACTTTAACAACAGGACGATCGATTATTCGTAGTCATTGGGGTAAATAAACTGCTGACTGACTGGTTGTCCTAAAACGGATTCAATATCGAGCGCACCGACATGGGGCTCGTGATGCGTAGCAGGGCCACTTTTGCGACCAACTGTGGGTCCAGGTCGGCCGGTTTCGGGCGGTCAGGGTGGTCGTAGCCGAGCTGCAGTCGCTCTTTTACCCCCCCTCCCCCTCCTCCACCACGAGCCGTCGGCATACTATTATTCCGACGATGGGGGCCAAATCCCCACGGCAGGTGCGGCGGAGACGGCGGCGGCGACAGTTGCGGCCGGCGGACGTACAGCGTCTGCTCCATTTCATGCCACGTGCGCAGGAGCCGCATGAACACGTCGACTTCAAACTCGGACGACGGCCAGATGTATCGCCATCGCAGCATCGCCGCCACCCTCTCGGCCATGGGCAGTCGAATGCGAAACTCGGCGTTGAGTTGCGTCGAGTAGGCGAGTTGGAGCAGCCGCCGCCGGGCATCGGGGTCCGGAAGTTTCGTAGCAAACCACAGCACATTGGCCGTCTGGGACAGTTTCGACAGCGACGGCGCCTCGCGGCGCGCGCGCCCCGTCGCTTTGTCCCGAAAGAGGCGGGTCTTGGTCTGCGCGTGGGTCAGTTTGCGCACGTCGTCGGTCGTCCACTGCTTGCCGAGCCCCGGGGGGCGCATCCACGCGCCCCGATCGAGAATCGTCAGGTCCTCATACGTTTCCTGCAACAAGGACGGGTACGAGAACTGCGGGCGCGGCTTTCCGCCGCCGCGCTGGCTTTTCTTCTTGAGGCACTGGCGCCGGGTATGGCCTAGACTCGAACAGACCGGACAGAACCAGTCGCCGTCCGGCACGGCCGCCAACGGCGGGTTCAAGCAGTACAAGTGGTATTCGTCGTCGCAGCAGTCGCATAAGATGATCTGCGACAAGTTGGTATCCCCTGCACACAGCCGGCACGCCTTATCCTGGTCGAACGGCGTCTGCAAACAGCTCGGACACAGCCACGGGTCCACAGTGATGGCATGGTCCCGCGGGAGGCAGTCGGTGTGGTACACGGAAGGGCACCGATCGCAGCAGATGAGCGAGCCTTGCTTGCCGCACACTTCGCACTGCGTTCGGTTGTGGATGGCTTCTGGATGCATGACTGTCCACGGCGGGCTGCTCAAGTCGAGAAGTGTGAGGCCATTGGGAAGGAGCACGGGGCGCGCGATGGGGGACGATGGCGCGGACGGCGCCGGCGATGTGGAAGGGGTGCTAGTGGCGGACCTGGTTGAAGGCCCCCGCGGTGGACTTGGAGTGGTGGTCACATGGATGATGGTCTCTGCAGGTTCCTTCGGTGGTGGTGGTGGTGGTGTTGTCGTCGCAACCACACTCTCTACAGATATATGTATATATAGCGACGCCTTTAGAATAGGGAAACAGACAACAAAGCAGAAGAGATATATGTACCTGCATGGATGTTGGTTGAACGGGGTGTTGACGGGGTGGGAGGGAGGAGGGCGGTAGTAGTAGTACTACTACTAGTAGTACTAGTAGTACTATTACAATTGGCAGTGTCAACACCCATGGGCGGAATCGCAATGTACACGCCATCGTAGTGATGAATGAGGATCTTAAGCGAGACTGTTTGCGGCGCCAGGGCCTTGTACCCGTCCACAACTTTGTGCAAGCGAATGCGAAGTGAGCGTGGGGCGTAATGCTGAGACAAAGGGGAGGCTTGGGGCGGTGCCTTGCTTGAAGCGTCGCCGATCTTCGAGAGACTCGACTTGGCCCCGACGGGGGACGTTGATGACGGGACCGACCGACGATGCTGCTTTGGCTGGTGGTGCTGTGGTGTGGGTAGCTTGGAGGAACCCGTAGGCTTGGTTTGGCTGACGTCGATGGACGGATGGCTCGATCGCTTGCGTTTACATCGACATGTGTCGCGAATGATGCGATCGGTGGTGCGCACACTCTTGGACGCTGGTACGAGCCCCACCGTGTTGTCGAGCGAGACCACTGGAACCACAACACGACGTACGTCATGACCGTAGTAGGAGGAGGAACGAGCTCGTACCTCTGCTTTTGCCGCAAGTTTCACACGATTCATAGTGCATTTGCACAGCACCACGGCCAAGTTTGAACACGCTCGTGGCGGTGGACATGGTTGTGATGAGGAAGACAGAAGGAGGTTGGGTGGTGCTTGATGAACAGGGGAAGCCGGGGAGATGGGTGCGTCGTCGATGATAGCAGACGGTGGTGGGTTTACTGGGGAATGATGAGCCGAGAGATGCACAAGTCGGCCAAGACACGAGGAAGGGAGGTCGGCGGCGGTGGTGGTGGTATGGGCTGCGTCCAGCGCGTGGAGGTGGCGCTGGCAGGTGGTGTACCTATACGAAATAAGAAACTACGGTGACAGCATCCCACCCAACCGGCTGGCAACTGGGAGAGTGGGATGTCGCGATAAAGTTCGGTGGCACTTGAGTACAAGTGGATACGAATTTTATTACATACAAATACCAAGTTCAAATAGAAATTGAAATACACACTTCATCCTTGGCCCTGAGACTCGGCCGACTGAGGGCGTGGGGGGCGAAGAAGGGGGGGCTCCAATTTCACATCACCATTGCATCGAATGCTGCTAGGGGATGTGGCCGATGCGAGGGGAAGCCCCCCTTCGTGTTAACGGAGCGTGTAGAAGTACCCGTTGAATTTGGCACCTCTAGTGCCACGACGAGTAGTAGCTTCCTTCAACAAAGTTCCGAAGGCCACCAACGACAGAGCTCAACCGAAGTAGTCTATGATCTAGTACGTACTAGTATTAGGATGCATCATACAACTCCAGCCCAGAGTCTCGTGGTATGCGTGTGGTTGGTAAGTTTGGAACAATTTCAGAAGTGGTGACATGTGAAGAAATGTGCCCTAACCCTCATGAATTGCACTTCGAACTTCGGAGCAAAATGGAATTCACGGGGCAAAAGCGAGTTGAGGGACCAAGAACGTGAGCTGCGACATCATCGGGGGGGGGGGTGCATGTGTTGGCAACAAACTTACTCCATTGTGCGTCTAGGAACGTTCATGCACACTAACTAGTTGCCCCTTTCACGTAGGAATTGTTTCGAGTTCAAATAGCACCAAGCAATTTTATCATGCGCAAAGCAGGCACATGAGACGAAATCGTCGCCATGTTCGCAAGTTTGATTTCGACACGAGATCACTTACTTTGGTACAGGTACGATGTACGGGCAAGTGTCGAACAGACGACCCAACCGACCCAGGGGGAATGATGGATGAGCTGGGTATCGCGGAAGTGCGGGGTACATACTAACTGTAAGTATCATTCAATAGGATTCTGCTGGAGTATACATGCAGTGCAGGCTACAGTACTGGTATAAGGACCCTTGCCAGCCACGTACACTGCTTTCGTTTTCATTACTAGTATATCGACTCTCCAATACATTAATTGAATTCCAGCAAATTGGCCAATGGAATTGCTTGAATTTAGGATTAGCCAATCGAAAACGAACCACTCCGATTTTGCCAGGAGGGTGCGGGAAAGACCAAACCAGCGAACCTCAAAAACGAATAATATTGGCAGCATACCACTCACACTACTCCGAGTACCTCTTATCATTTGTAGTAGACACACTGAGAACTTTCGATTGGGCTTTATAAGACTCGAAAACTGTTCGGTAATTTTATTAGATTTGAAATTGAAGTGGGAGAAATTTTAAAAACCAATTAATACAGTTTACTACTAGTACTTCGAGTACTGTAGTAGTATAACATTATTGCCTCAAATATGATTTGAAGTTTGTCACAACGTGAATTTACTTGTTACTACGTAGTAGTTATCTATACAGTCCATGACTTTGACATCGAATTTCTCTCTCACGGCTCGTCTACGAGCGGTGCAATGCATATAGATGTTGCAAACTTACGTGCGGGAAATCGTTCAAAACTAGGTAGAAATGTGGCGATTGCAACATTGACGAGTCCTCAAAGTAGCTAAAACACGCAAATATTACCTACTTTGTAAGTAAATAACTCAACGAATATGTACCTCGTAGCAATCTCTAGGATACGTCGTTCCTTTTGTAGAGGTACAGTAAGCCTAATGAACACGCGAACAGAGTTTGGGGCTGATCGGTTTACTTTAGCCCTTGTTGCGTGACTTTGGAAGTGGTGACTGTCTCAACTATATTAATATTGATATTGATATTACGCTGTAAAGTTAAAATCACTCAGCGGGCACTTAATGGCCTCGGCCGCGTACTAGCTGCATTGGCAGCTAGCTAGCTGTCTCAACTATATTAGCATCACGTAACATCGTTTTGATGTGTCATAAGAAATTATATTCACGTTGCACGCCAAATCACCAGCGCAGATGCAACGTCCAAGGTTTCTATCAACCAGGTGAAGCAAGATTCCGGTCGTGTACATAAAGACAATACTGTAGGCATCAGCTCCATCGAGTTGGTTACAATACCGTAAGCTCAGTTCCTTCACCCTCCTGGATTTGAGTGGAAATCGAAGTATTAGATACTGTGAAGTCTATTCAAGCCGCTTAATTTGTGTAAATCAAAATGCAAATGGGCGGAAAAGTGTGAAGAACGTTGGGGTTTACTCTGCAAAGTTACTGTCATATTGATTGCATCACAGAGGTTGGTTTCCCTGTAGTATATTGCGTTGACACACGAATCCGGATAACAGTGTATAAATAGTGGACTGCTCTTGGACATGTATTTTAATATTTTCTATGTGAACTGGACGCTAGTATGCAATAAAATAAATGGTGGGTTTCCTCGTACTGGGACCCCAAAATGAACGCCGAAATCATCCGGATACGTGCAATGTAAGCCCGTGAAACAGACACTCCATTCATCAATGAATGAAAACTCGCAAAATGGCGCAAGTCGCAGCGGACAGTGCGTGGAAGTGGCCGTGCGCGTGCGGCCGTTCCTTCCCAAGGAGATGCTGAGTGGAACCAACGGTGTTAATGGCTCAACGGTGGGATCCGTCGCCATCGACAAAGAGTACAACGCGATCCAAGTCACGTCAGCGTCGACGACCGCGTCGTTCTGCTTTGATCACGTGTTGGGACCGGAATGCACGCAGGATCAAATGTTTGCGCGGGTGTTGCAGGTACATGCACACCTATCCATTATCTCGTCGTCTCACATCGTGGGGTGATGTATGTGCGTAGCCGAAAGTGTTCACGTTCCTCAACGGTACACCAAGCCTCCTGCCGTTCCCGCCTTTTTGCTGACGATGGACCGTGTAGGATTCAACACGACCGTCATTGGGTACGGTCAAACCGCAAGTGGCAAGTCGCATACTATTGGAAGCGGGTTGACAAACCAAAGCGAAGCGCACTGGGGCCTCATCCCGCGCATGTTGCACGAGATCTTTCGCAAGATCGAAGCCGACAAGCTCGACGCGCAACTACACGTGTCCTTTCTCGAGATTTACGGCGAAGACATCCACGACTTGCTGCTACCGATCACGAACACCAAGACATCCAGGACCCCGCTCAACTTGCGGCAGGACCGGTCCGGCGTGTTTGTCCAGGGCATCCGCGAGGTGACGAAGAGGCTCCCCGTCGTCGTTTCGATGTCGCCCCCCTCCTCATCATCATCATGTGTGTATGTGGTAGGTGCCCATCACGAGCGCCCACGCCGCCCTCGAGCAGCTGCGCATCGGGTGCATGGCGCGCATCACCGGCAGCACGGAAATGAACGACTCGTCCAGCCGATCCCATGCCGTGTACACGCTGACGCTGGTTCAAAAGACCCAGCGCACCCAGCCAGACGACGCCACGTTTGTCGACACGGTCACGACCATATCGAAATTTACATTTGTCGACTTGGCCGGCAGCGAACGGTACATGATATATATATACCAACGCTTATTGTGTTTCTTGTATCCAAGACTTTTGGAGACCAAATCATCTATCGATCGATTGTTTGTCCTGATGCTTTTGTATGTAGGGTCATCATACTAATTGAAGTCACACACTAATTCGATGATGACATGGTCCTAGAGTGGAGATTGGATTGGGTACTTGAAAATAGTGTTGTGGGTTTTGATTGGTCGATCTTTGATTGTCTGTCGATTTGGATATTTGTGTTGATTTTCGATTGAATTTCGAATCGACATCTTGACAATAGATTGCTGTGTTGTTGGTTGTTTATGTTTTAAAGATTTCGGAAATGTTTAGCAAATAATGCATTTCATAATTATTATTTTCTATCGATGTATTGCATAAACGATTGTATATGTACTAGTAGTATCCATCCATACAGTGTATGATTGTGTGGTGGAACTATTCGTCGCGATATATATATATATACATATATAGAAATGTATGTGTTATTTGGCATATCATGGCGTCGTCCTGTGGCATCTTTTGATGAAATATAATTTATATATATATGGACGATTGATGATTGTAGGTTGAAGAAAACGATGGCAGAAGGCACGCGGATGAAGGAAGGCATTCAAATCAATGGTATATATATATATATATATATATATATTGTGCTTTTCACCGAAATTTGGACTTAGGAGTCAATTAGTCAATATCTTATTTAAGCTTGCACAAACTATACTATGCAATATATAGTATATACATATATAAGGTTTTGAACTGATCAAATCTTTGGATTGGCAGAAATCCACCAGAGCATGATTTGATTGGATTAGGCGGTTGTTTACAGTTAATTCGTTCTCTTAAGCCATTGGATTCTGCTGGCGATTCCAGTTTCGAATCGATTTGACATGACATGTATATATATATATATTCAACTGCACTCTACATATATTGTATTGGTGATGGGTTTTCTTGAATATGAACTCAATCACGATAACGTCACTTTGACGTTGGTAGTGGGTCTACTGGCGTTGGGAAACGTAATCAACGCACTGGGGGAAGACGACCAGAGCGACCCAAAGAAGAAGAGCGGCGACGGCACCGCCAAGTTTGTTCCGTACCGGTCCTCCAAGCTCACGCGGCTGCTGCAGGACGCGTTAGGCGGCAACAGTCGCACGCTGTTCATGTCAGTGTCCTTTGTGCCACGTCATAGCACATATATGACTCATGTTTTTTATTATTATTAGTGCATGTGTGTCGCCAGCGTGGGGCAACGCCGCCGAGAGTTTGAGCACGCTGCAGTATGCCAACCGCGCCCGAAACATTCAAAACAAGGTTAGTTGGTTGATTGGTCTTTTGTTCTTGTATCGAGTGGGAACGCTGTTGTACCTGTTGGCTGGATGATTGGTCTTTTGTTCTTGTATCGGGTGGGAACGCTGTTGTACCCTTTTGGCTTGATTAAACATATAATAGTATTGTGCCTTTCAGTCAAAATTGCCTATTTTGGGGATTGAGGAAATCGCCAACTAATCGAGCAAACGAGTATGATTGGCTACAAAGAATGAAGGTTGCAATTTGATTGGCTACAAGGAATGAAGGTTGCAAATTGATTGGCTAAGTAGATTGATTGTTGTATTGCAGTCAACTTCGTTTTATATAAAATTTCAAAGGTCCGGCGGTTGATTCAACCAACCGCGTGACGAAATTTTGAGTCGAACACACACAATATATATATACTAATAATATATACTAAACATGGCACTTAGGCGGTCAAGAACGTGGATCCGCGGTCTGCTGAAGTGTCCAACTTGCATGCGTACGTGAGCATATTGCAGCGCGAGCTCGTACGCTCCAAGTACTTGGAAAACCCATCAGATGACACCAAATTGAATGCGTTGTTGGCGGACCCAACTATCCAGCACTTTTTGAAAACGTTAAAGGGCCAAGGCCAGGACGCGCCGCTGTCGTCCGCTCCGCCGGATAACCGTCCCGCGCCAAACAACAATAACGAAAATGAAGACGACGACGACGAGAACCCCATGGATGTGACGCGAATCCCTGCCTGCCTCTGTATATTGGAACTCGGTCTGGAAAAGGAAGCCGCGGTGGCCGACTTGGCTCGGTGCGAGCGGGAACTGCATGTGGAGCGACAGACTTTGGAACTCAAACGAAGGCGGGAAAGGGCGCGTCGGGATACGCTCGAGCAGCACGTGGTGGCGCTGAAATTTGACCTGGCACAGTACGACACGTGGCAGCATGAGCTGGCGTCATGGCACGACCAAAAGCTGAAACATCCAGAGGACCAAACTGTGCACGACGAGTGGAAACGAGCCCACGACAGACTCCAGCCCCTGAAAAAGGTGTACGCAGTGTGGAAGTACACGACCGACCGGTACAAAACGATATAGCTTCAAATCGTAATGATGTGTGAAAACATGTGCTGATCAAGCGTGGATTTAAAAAAAATCAGATTTGATGAAATATATATATTTATTCGATTCGGGTGGGTCAGGATCACACCCCCATTATTGCCCAAATAATTTATTCGAAAAAATCGAGTAATTTGAAGAATTTGGTTGGCACTCTACTTTTGACTGTCTGGCTCAACCTGATTTCGAAAGAAACTCGACGATTCACAATTTTCAGAAAACAAAAGTCCCTTGAATCTCCTTTTTTTGGCAAAATTGGATCCAGACTGATATTTTTTCATTATTTTTTGCCGATTTCTTAGAAATCGCCAAAATATCGAAGATTTTGGCCTTTTTGTTGGCATCTAGACTCACCCTTGATATTTTTTAAAATGGGTTTGGGGTGTATGTGTAGCCTGGACGAGGCCAAGGTGACCGTGGACGCTGTGCAACAAGCGATGGAGCAGTTGGAAGACAAGCTAAACAACCAACGACAAGTGACTGCTCACGTTGTCGACACAAAAGACAAGGAGATTGAACATGTTCGAAAGTACCCGCAGAGCGCGACCAAGTGGAGCCACGTGAGCTGTATCCAGCACTTGACAGACTTGGAGGTAGCCGCAACCCCGAAATAAACAAATAAACGTGCTGGTCTTGGGGCTAACAAATACCTAACATAGACCATGTACGGCAAAGACATGCTGAAACGCATGCTTCGGCAGTTGGAAGACGGGGAAAGTCGCTTGTTGACCTGGCTTGACTCGTACACTGCCGAGACTCCGACTCACCCGAGGCATCCCCGAGCACAAGCGTATGCCACCGACGTTGTGGTACGAATAGTCGTCTACTCATGTATATATATATATATTGTGCTTTGAGCCAAAGTTTGGATACTATTTGATTCACCAAAGCTATTGAAGTTGGAGTGTTTTATTGTACTGCCTCGTTTTGTATGTATAATGAATCCAATGGATACAAGTCACACCCACATTAATTCGCTGTGTGGAATGGTTCGAGAGTTTGATTGGCTAATGGATTCGTGTTCTGGGTTTTGATTGGTCGTATATCGATTGATTGCCTGCCGATTTCGTGCTTGACATTCAATCCTGTCCTTTGCTCCCGTTTTCGAATCGACTTGACTATATATATATAATTGTCGGGATAGGTACAGTAGTAGTAGTAGTAGTAGTACTAGGAGAGATTCATCTTGTCTATGGGTACGATTGACGATGATATTCGTAGAACCGACTGCACATGGAAGATACCGAGGCGATGCTGATGCAAGCCCTGCGAAAACGCGCGAGTGTATTGAAAAAGTTGCTTCAAAAAGGGCCACTGGGGGACAATGACAAGGTGGAACTGCATGCGATTGACGAGTCGATTCAAACGCTGAGCGACACGTTAAAGCGATTGGCGTCGTCGCTGTTATCGTCCCAACCCGAGATGGAAACATTGACGGGGGACGAAGCCGCGGCGGTGATTCAGGACCTGGTGATGCTCTTGCAAGAGAGCAAGCGCATGGAGTTGTGTGCCGTGGTGGCCAAGCAACAAACCCCCAGTGTATCATGTTGTCAAGGAGGTAGTACGAACATTTCTGCGACAACGTCCACGGTGCTGGCCACGGAAGAGTTGGAAAGTCAGCTGCATGCATTGAAACTCCACCACGAGCAAGAGATGATTGACCAGCTCAAGACTCGCCAAGACAATCACGACGGAGTGTACGCGGCCCTGGAAGCGTCCGAGGCGCAAGTCGCCGAGCTCAAGCTGCAAGTGCAATCGCTGACCAAACAAATCGAAGAAGGCAAGCAGCGCGAGTCGGCGTTCTCGGCACTCCAGGTAGGTGGGACATATATATATATATGTATATATATATAGATTGTTTTGTGTGTGTGGATCCTTGGAGCTAAAAGATTTGGACGTTTATATATATATATATGCTGTTTGATTTCCCTAATCTATTCTCGATCGATGTACTGAATACAAATCGTATTTTGTACTATTGTATTTGTCGTATACCTGACTTTGCACCATGCATTTTTTTCAATTTGAAGAATTTTTTTTAATATATTCGAAGAACTGTTTCATTTTATAATCATATTTCTTTTCGTTTTATATTATATGATGCAGATCAACACGACAAATATGGTCGAATGTTACAAACGGGTGGTCCAGCGGTGTGACCCCCATTTTGAAGTCTTAGACAGTAATTAGTTTTTGATGGGTTGAACGGACCGATATGATTGGCTCAAATCTTTTGCCAATCCTTCGATACACTGTCGGTCCAGTATTAAAAAAAATAATATTTTTTCTATATATTTATATCTATGTATATTAATATCTATATACATATATATTATATCTATATATCTATATTTTATATATATATATGTATCTATAGATTTTTGTCGAGTCTAGATGGCCATTGATTGATTGACCAATGATGTGATTGTTTGCTTAGCGGTGTCAAGAAATGATGGATGAGCTGGGCATCAAGGACGACGACAGCGACGAGCCGCTTCGAGACATTACGACCAAGTGCCAGCAAGAATTCGAGCGGCTGCTGCTAAAGAAACAAGAGTCATATGGGATTCTCGATAAGCTCACCCAGGCTATTCGGCTATGCGAACAGGCGCTGGGCTTACAACAGCACGCCGAGTTGCTGCCCACGACGGCGAAGCTGACGGATCAAATCACGTCGGCGCAGTCGACGCTGGCCGAATTGGAGAACTCGGTCGCCCAGCGCGCGCTTTTGCGGCTGCGGAACCTCAAGACAGCGTCTGACTTGTGCGACGAGATGCAACTGGGCGTCGTGTGCGCGCCCGTGCCCGAGTCGTCCGAGCACGAGGAGCGCATGTCCACGGAACTGCAGCACCAACTCATGCTTCAGGGCAAGATCGCCGAGGAACTGCGGCGTCTGCACAACGACATGTCTGTGTTTTCCATGTTCGACTCGATCGGGCAAAACAACGTGCGCGACATTGTAAACCTCACGACGCGGCTGCTGGCCGAAGGCAACTTGCCCCTCGGGGAACAAGCGGTCGAAGACGACACGGTGCTTATCGCGTTGCTCAACGAGATGAAGGAGAGTCGGCTGCGCAATATGGAGGAAATGATGCACAATACGCGGGGGTTGTTTGCGGAGCTGCAGTTTGTGGCCGAAGACTTGACCCACATAAGCCAAAAGGTCGTGGACCGCCTGGCGTTTGCATTTGACCCAACCAATCTCGTCCAACGGGTGCTAAACACAGGTATGTCGAAGCTATCGTTGACTTGTAGGACTACGTTGTTGTGTTACCCTAGTGCGATTGATATATATCTATATATATTCTTACCATGATGGGTGTAGGGGGCGTCATGGATTTTACAAGCCACGGACTCTCGTTTATGCATGCGCTGTTCACAACGTACGTCGATATATATATATAATATTGTAGTCACTTGAAGTGATTGATATATGAACCCATTTCTAAAAGGATTGGGTTGGTACATGGATATATAGTATATTTGACCCACTTGAAGTGATATATATATATATATATATATATATATATACTTTATATGATTGAACCCACTTGAAGTACATGTATGCATATATTATATATACAATATTGTAGTCATTTGAAGTGATCTATACATATACATTTGAACCCACTGTATTAAGAGAATTGAGTTGGTACGTGGAAATATATATATTATTTGAACCTACTTGAAGGGATATATATATATATGAACCCACTGATGTGATATATATATGAATTTGAACCCATGATCACGAGAATGAGGTTGTGTGTTATGGATTGACTTTTATGTTTTGGTTGTGTAGGCTCTTGTCTATCCGAGAATGCCGGGTTCAAACGAGGCGACGCCTCAAGGTCAAGTGTGCGATCGCCGACCGAATGTACCAATCAGCAATGGCCACGTGTCAAAGCTGCTTTTACTCGCCACCGAAACAGATGGTCGTGGATCACCGCCACGACCACGTGGCCAACGCTGCGTTGACAGAGTGGTGCGAACACGCGTCGCTTGGCACGTTTCGAGTGCGCAAGGCGGCGCAGGCGTCGCTCCGGATGATCCAGCAAGAACTGGATGCATTTGGGATGGAGGAGGCCACGGACCGACTCGACTTTATCCTGGGCACGCGTAACCCTGTTGCAGGGATGGCGGCGCACGGGAAGAACCTGCTTGAAAAGTACATGCGCGAGTCCAACGAGGTAGTGACGGTGTCGCAGCTGACGACCAAACAACCAACCCGCGCGCCGTTGGTTTTGTATGAAGTGGACCCGTACGCTGTGGAATTGGACGCGATGCTCAGTCATGCCCTCGACAGCCAAGTGCTGGACCACCTCCAAACCGAACTGCACGAGTTTCAAACGCTTCAAACGATCCTCTCGGACGCGTATAAACGGCTCACGTCCCTTGGAAGTATCATGAAATGTGTCACCCAGGTACATATATATATATATATATATTTATGGTGCTTTGAGCCAAGATTTGGAGTTTTTTTGTGGTCGATCGATTGTTTGTACTGGAATGTGTGTCAGCTAAAGTGAAAAACGGTATGGGTTACACGAATATACTACTAGTAAGCTACTAACTACTATCTGAAAGGAGGAATATTGTCTTTCTTTTACCCTTTGTACGGACTTTTGTATGTAACGATCGTTGAGTGTCACACTAATTTCAGTCACAAACGAACTCGATGTTGAAATGGTCCAAGAGAGGATCATTTGATTGGCTACCTGATTCGTGTTGTGGGTTTTGATTGGTCGACCGATTTGGTGCGAATCGAATTCACAAGATCATGAATATCTAATATCTACCTACCTACTACTTTGAACATATATATTACTGGAATGATTTAATAAATAAATATATAGATTCGCGATTACAACAAAAAGATTGCCGAGTTTGAGACGGCGGCGAGTGACAGCGACAGATTGTTGGACCGACGCAACAGTTCACTTCGTCTCTTGGACGAGGAAAAGTTTCGCAAAACCGCTGCCAAGAAATACCCCTTGTACGCTCTATATATATATATATATATATATCTGTAGAGCATGTCGGATATATATTTTTCGTTCTTGGATCGTGGTTAGGTTGGTTCAAAAAGTGCGCGAAGAAATTCTAAAATGGACGTCCGAGACAGCAGACGGGTTTGACTTGTCGATTTTGGGCCAAGACATGCAAGCGTTGCTGCTCGATACGATGAACGTGAACACGGACCTGATGCACCTGACGCTCCACAACAACAGTCGAAGGCGAAAAGCAGCGTAGGGATTGAAGATTAGTCACGTAACGAAAGTTAAATTAAGCCAAGGCACCTGGATACGACCACGTTGCCATGGGATGGATGGACGGCACTGAGTGGTATGTGTCGTCGTCCAGTGGAAGGGGTAGCCGATTGGGCGCCTTCTCTCGAAACAAACTCCAGGCGCCCCCCAGCCACCACGGTGGACTTCTGAGACGTGGTGCAGCAACTTGCACGGCAACTCCGTGACCTTGCTGTTGTACCTGTGGTTCGACTTGGTTGTTTTCCAATGATGTGGATGGAGGTGCGGTCGTACTACCAGTACTACTAGTACTACTTGTACTGCTGCCTGCCACAGGTTGCAACTCCATGTCGATAGGAATACAAGGTCGAAACGACTTGGTCCGACGCTGTAGTCGATCTATCGTCAAATGGGCCTACGTCACACATATGGTTCAAATTAAGTGGAAACGTTGTGAAAACGAGTCCGTACATTTCGCCCCTAGTTGATGCGAATAATTTGGGGGAAACATAATCACCCTGAAATCGAACAAAGCAGTATGATTGGATAAAAAGAAAGAAGGGTGCAATATGATTGGGTAAAATGAACTTCCAACTACCTCTTCAACTTCGAAATACATATCATGTTTCGCAGGTCTGGTTAATTCACCAACAATTACGAGTCGAATACCTCTGTCAATTGAGATTGCAGCGACCGAATCGTATCGCGAAGTTGCTGGACGAGAACTTTGTGCGCTTCGCCTGCATTTTTCACTGGCGTGTTGGAGATTTGCTACAATGTAATCATATGTATTCAAATTAAGATGAAAGTTGTAAAGCAACAATGTACTTGAGCTCGCGCGGCGTACTGAAGGGTGCTCAGGTTCTCTTCGTAGCATAAATCGCTCGGCGACAAGCACACGACCATGACCGTGATGCTATTTCCCCCCAAACTACCACCGAATAAGTGTTATTTCAAGGTATTTACAAAGATATATATATATACCTGTGCTTTAATAGCGACGTTAGCTTGGAGTCTCGGTACGGCACGTGCGGCTTGGCTGCATTTGGAGCATTGTTGGCCTCGTCGCTCAAAATTTGAATCACTTGGCGGAGGACAAACAGTGATTTATTGATCCCAATCGCTTCTTGTAACGTCACTCCTATGTTATAGTTCACCCGGGATATATTTCGTCAAACTACGAATTCGTCACTTTTAACAACTACTTCGGTAGTTTTAACAACTAAAAACGGCCATTTTAACAACTAAAAGACGGTCATGTTAACAATTACTTACATACCTGTCGCCCCGGTCTTCACAACGCGTTCTGACCCGGCCAAATCCACTAGCAACATTATACATTCAGATTAGTCTTCAAATATATATGCATACATGTATTTTCATAAAGACACATATATATATATATGTATTTCTGAAAATAATATATATTTCTAGTGTACATACCCAGGCACAGCTTGGTGGTTGTGACCAACGCGGGGTTCTCCAAGTCGATGCTTTCGACGTATATGGTGTAAATACAATGCGACCGCGACGACGCGGCATTCATATTAGTCGACGCCATGATCTTTTGCTTGACGCCTTCGGTGAACTTGACTAACATCTACCGCAATAAGCCAATAAACATGAGAGAATGAGGCCGCCCGCCCGCTGGTATCATCCGACCTCTTGGCCCGTGGCGCTGTCGACTAAGCTCAAGTCTTCGACAAAGAACTCCGACTCGGCGGCCCACCGCAGCTTGAGGCACCTATATTCCAACGTGAATGAACATCACAGTTGATATAGTGTGAGAACCGTTTCGACGATGGATTGAACAGGTCCAAGATCTAATGAGTAAATGTCAACATATTATTAGTCATATACTTCGGAGAGTATCGATGCAAACTATGGTTGTTTCGTACTTGTTCATTGTAAATTTGGACAAATGAGCTTTTCACCTGGTATGCCTTGTTCTGGTAGACTCATGTGAGTCAAAGACCAATATATATATATCTATATCGAACAAGAACGTCTTACTTTGACCACAGCTGCCGTCTTGAGTGCAGCAAACAGCTCCAGAATCACCCGCGGAACAATCTGTCCACATGTCGTTTGTCAGCGAGCATACTTATGGGAAGTAGAGCATACTGACCCCCAACCGATCCGACGACACATCAATCTTGGCTTTTGTATGGGCGCGCTCCGAAGGTCTAGACGAGGCTATTCTCTACTTGTAAGATGAGGCTTCCAGTGTCGTCATGACACCTTCATTGAGTAACACCTCGTATTCAAACCCTTCCATCGTGTACGTCTTCCCAGACCCTGTCTGGCCGTACGCAAACAGTGTGGCGTGGTACCCTTCCAGCACACTCGCAATCGACTGCGCCACGCCAGTCGTGTCATACACCTCCTTCTGCGATGCCGATGGCCCCAACACATGGTCGAACCGAAACTCCTTGCGCTCCGTCACGCCGAGCCGCACGGACTGGTTGTCCAGCTGCAAGGTTGCGCACGAGTGCGTCTTCTCCGACGCAAGCTGAGGCCGTACACGCACAACCACACGAATCTAATCAATCCAGCACCCGCCGTGAGCATGGATGGCGTCACGACGGTTAAGTCGTACCTTGCTGTTCATGGCAAAGTCAGAAGTTGGCACTTCTGACATGGTTTTCAAACAAATAAAAACCTGAAAAAACGTGATTTTGCCTATTTAGGAAATCACTTGCTAGGTTCTACAGTAGTAGCATTGCCCTAATTTACTCTGATTACTTCTAATTAGGATAACCTAATATTAGTGTTTGGACGACGCATATCACGAATTTTAGAAATCCATAAAAATATATATACTCGAGTATAATACGTACTAGTAGTAACAAGTACTACGTAGTACTCCGAGTACTATGTAGTAACTATTAATAATAATAGTATTAATAGAAGTACTACGTAGTATGTACTATTATTAATAATAGTTACGTTATTAATAGTACTACAGTACAAATACGGAGTACTATTAATGATAAGTACTGTAGTACGGTAATACAGTACAATACCAGGTACTAATATCGTTACTTGTAGACCACGTCGGCAACCCCTCTCAACCTTGGTGCATTAAGACAAAGGTTTTCACGTTGGGTGGACACTGTGACATGGGGACCAGTTCCGACTCGTAAGATTACTGTAAACTCAGCAGCACAAGGAATCAAGTGACAAAAGTCTCGAATGAACTGTTTTCGTCAGTTAGTTGGCTTTCGACGGCGCGGCGGCAGTAGTAACGGCGGCGTCGTGCTTGCCAGTCTGCCAGGACGGGCAACGGTCGGCTACGGCGACATTGGCCAGGGCCGAGTCAATATGCTGGCCGCATCCGGCCCATGTTGGCTTGTGGCACACAGAGCAGTCAATCTTTCGGCACATGGGAACGTCGAAGGGTGTGCGCGGCTTGCAAAGGGGTTGTGCGTGAGGCTCCAAATAGAAAAGTGGGGACTGCAAAGGCCAAAGGGGGCGTGGATTACTAAAATATGATTGCTAAAATTGCCAAATGGGGGGTTCAAGGGAAGTGTGGTGGAGTTACTGACACTCTGTCGAACATGATTGCTAAAATAGCCCCTTCGAATCTTAACGGACCCATCTCGTTGTGGTATGTATTAACCGCCAAGCATCATCGGAATGATAATATTCCTTTTACAGCTGAGATCCATTATTTATCCAGACTTAACCGGACAAAATTCGCTTCATGCTTTATATTCGATTTTCGATTTGCCATCCATCCACACCTTTCCAAGCCGCGCACACCTTCGACGTTCCCATGTGCCGAAAGATCGACTGCTCCGTGTGCCACAAGCCAACGTGGGCCGGATGCGGCCAGCATATTGACTCGGCCCTGGCCAATGTCGCCGTAGCCGACCGTTGTCCGTCCTGGCAGACTGGCAAGCACAACGCCGCCGCCGCGCCCCCCAAAGCGAATTAACAATGTATGACCGCCTTAATAAATGGTTAAGACACATGCAAAAGTTCAGGGCCACAGGTGGGGGGCTTAGTTGCGTTTCTGCTTAGTGGCGATAGGACGAGAAGTGAAGCAGTTGCAGAAACATCCGAGGAGCAGACCAATGGTCAGGCCTGAGGCAAAGATGGCTACAATCGCGTTCTTCTTCGTTCCGAGCAGTTGCACGACGTCGCGGCGAACCACGTCCAGTTCCTTCGTGATGGTATCGACGACACTTGGCACGCCAGGCACGGGCGTATTTGCCGCAGAGGCAAACCCGCCCTCGGCAAACGCTACCAACGCCTCCTTCGTTCGTGCGGATTCGTACTCGTACATAGACCCCTCGTGGAAGAACAGAATGGTGGGGAATCCCTTGATGGCAAAGCGCTGGCCGAGCGGTGCGTTCGCCGTCACGTCCACCTTGGCCACATTCACGGTCCCCTTCAATTCTACATCGATATGTAAGTTGGAAGGGCATAGGAAGCATTCAAAACGAACCGTCGGCAACTTGCTCGAAGACAGGGGCGAGGCTCTTGCAATGACCACACCAAGGAGCGTAGAACTCCACGAGCCAGTCGCCCGTCGTGGCACCAGTGGACGCTTGCGTCAAGTGTTCAAAGGAGTCCGATGTGAGGTCAACAACGTTGCTGGCCGCACAGAGCAGCGCCATGCTGAGCACCAGGAGAAGCGAGCGGAAGGCTGGCATGTTGGGGTTGAGACAGTTGGGGATTGGCAAAGATCGGAGTGCGCAGACACGTACGTACGTATGCAACACACAAATTTAGGCATGTTAATTTTTATATCACCCTATTTGTATGTGAATGGCACGAATAAGAATATAAATACTACAGAATCCAGGGACAGGCGGCTGCAGTTCTTAACAAATGTAGGCCGAAATACAGCCTCCAAGTGTGACTGTCCATCCCAGAAACGTGGCGGAAACGAGGACTACATATGTGAAAAGTGCTGCTACAAAAGATACTTTTCTCCATACAAAAGAAAAAGGGCATGCTTTTCCATATGAACACAACAATGCCGTGCTTATACGGCCTTCTCGGGAGTGGTGCCATAATGAGGCACTTCGTCGTCTTCTTCTCCTTCTTCAATGCGAATATGGCGCACCGACATGGCGTTCTTGTACCCAGGATGCTACAGCATGGTCAGCTGGATGGCTCACAACATGTCATTCTCGGTCTACCTGGAGAATAATGAAGAAGTTGAGCAAGGCCAAGATGATAAAGCACACGCCAACGGCGACGCCGTAAGGACCTTGGGTGGGGCACCACGTTCCGATCCTACGCAGCCACATCAGGCAAGCCATGGATAGATTAACTAACGTACACAAAGAACAAGGCACCACGGCCGTAGGCTGTGTACATGAAGCCCAAGTAGTCGTGGACGATCTTGGACGCATTGGGGAAGTTCTCCCGCAGCTCAAACAACACGATGAGCAAGGCTTGCACCGTGATAAACAATGACGACATGAAGCCCTTGTACGAGTTCAAGTGGTAAAAGTGGTACAATCCCAACCAACCCAGCGCGAGTCCCATGACCAGGTTCACCAAACGGAGGTATCCGTTGATGCGTTCAATCTCCATTTGCTTGAACTTGGTAATGGCGGTGTCGCTGGAGCTGGCGGGCAACAAAGCGGACCGTTCCGACGACGGCACCGCGGCGGCTACAGGGACTGCGACGGGGACGGGAGTCGCCACTGGCGTAGACGCTTCCGCCGGTTTCTCGGCGGTAACTGGCTTGGCCACAGGTGAAGCCGTGGCAGAGGGGGTCGAGTTATCTTCCATGAGGCTTTTCGATTCTGAGACTCTACTGACTTGGTCATAAGAACTTGCCATTGTTTATTGGTCGACCCGGGTATCCGGATACATTTATTATCCGGAGGTTTGAAACCATCCCGCCCTGTGATTGGCTGTACGATCTACCGACAGGAACACTCATTGGATTTTGAATAAAAATGCACCAATCCGTCCCAGGGAACCGCAATCATCATGTCGGAGAACGAAGTGGCGGCATTGAAGGCAAGGGTAGCGACTCTAGAAGATCAGATTCGCCGCATGGCATCGGATGGCCATCAAGGCTCGCTGCATCGACCCAAGGTGACTTCCATGAGCGGAGAGGTCGTCGACAGCAACCCATACAGTCGGTTGATGGCGCTAAAACGCATGGGAGTGGTGCCAAACTACGAGGACATCCGCACGTTGTCCGTGCTGGTGGTGGGTCTTGGTGGCATCGGGTCGGTGGCAGCCGAGATGCTCACGCGGTGCGGCATTGGCAAGTTGATTCTGTACGACTACGACCACGTCGAGCTTGCCAACATGAACCGCCTCTTCTTCCGGCCGCATCAAGCAGGCATGACCAAGACGGCCGCCGCGACCCAGACCCTCATGGACATCAATCCTGACGTATCCTTTGAGGAATTCACGAAGGATATCACCACTCCAACCAATTACGAGCATCTCCTGGACCAGATCCAGCATGGCGGTGTCGTCCGCAACACCCCTGTATGCTCCGGCAATCGGACAAATGCGACTCTGAAATCACATCATGATCCTCTAGGTCGACCTTGTCTTGAGCTGCGTCGACAACTTTGCAGCGCGCATGTCCATCAACCAAGCATGCAACGAACTGGGCCAGCCGTGGATGGAGAGCGGCGTGTCCGAAGATGCAGTGTCCGGACACATCCAAACGCTCCTCCCAGGCCGCACCGCATGCTTCGAGTGCCTTCCGCCGCTCATTGTGGCCACCGGCATCAGCGAATCCACGCTCAAGCGCGAAGGGGTGTGTGCAGCTTCCCTGCCCACTACGATGGGTGTCGTCGCGGGGCTATTGGTGCAAAACGCGTTGAAGTACTTGTTGCAGTTTGGTCAGGTAAGTGACATGCTACAATATCTCATATGTGAGATACAGTATTGTAGTTTGAACTGGATGTCAAAAAAGGCAAAAACAATCATCGATATTTTGGCAATTTCGAACCAATCGGCAAAAAATGAAACGTTTTCTAGATTAACAGTTGAAAAATTTGGAGAATTCATAAATTTGCCAAAAAAAGTATGATTTTTTCACAAAAAACTGAAAAAGACGTCGAGTTTGTTTCAAAAGGGGTGTGACCCAGACAATCTTCAAAATAGCTGACAACCAAATTGTTTCAATTGCTTTGCACCAAATATTCGAAATATTATGTTGGCAAAAGTGTGATTATCAGCCCCACCCGTAAATCTCAATTTATGTGGTGTAGGTGTCGTATTATCTGGGATACAGTGCCATGACCGACTTCTTTCCCAGAGATCTCATGCGGCCAAACCCTGAGTGTGGCAGTCGACACTGTCGCAGACAGCAAACTCAACACCTAAACTGGTCCCCGACAGCATGGAATCGCGACGAAGAAGAGGTGACTCATGAAGACAACGACTGGGGTATACAAGTATGCACTCAGCAAGAGAACGATGTCACTGCTGGTTTCAAGAATGAAGCAACTCCTGACCACATTGGTAACATCTTAGGCATATATACACATATGTACTCATATGTTGGGTTATGGAGGTTTAGAGTATAAGAAGGTACGAGGAGATGTGCCTGTTGTGGGCATCACATTTGCCTATGACCAGTCTGTACCTTCAGAAGAACGAGATCTGGTCCATGTACCAATCGACTTGTCGCTCGAGGATTTGATGGGTCAGCTGCAAGCCCTCCATTGAGGGGGTTTCTATCAAGTACTAGTTTGTATTGCATGTATAAACAACCGATAATACATCTTATTACAACAACAAATATAAATAAATATAATAACTCATCATGCCAAATCATGCCAAACGTACAAGTCATTTATATATATATACTAGTATAAATATATACTAGTACGTACTATTAATAGTGTTATATCTTAACGAGGGTGGGTGGTCGCATCAACGAAACTACCTAGGGCAGGACCAATCGATCCACCTAAACGAGCTTGGAATGCCGTCGTCGATACGTCCATCGTGGCAACTATGACGTGTTCAACGTCCAATGCAATCGATTCCAACAGAGATACATAGTAGTTAACAGTTGATTGCAAGGACTTGAGTCGCCAGTGGTCACTGCAATGAGCCATGTGTCGTTGTGGGTGGTGGTGGTGGTTGAGGCGATAGTTTCAAACATGTCGTCATGCAGCTGAACAACGATGGCGATGTTGGTGAGGACTCGACGACGGAGATTATGCCATGCCGTCATGGGTTGAGAGCGTTGGAACCCGCCAGCGGCAAATGCAATCACGTCATCCGTGGCCCACTCGCCCGTGTACGTGTACAGATAGATACCTCTTCGATGCGACGAAAATGGCTGGAAAGGCAACGCCCATGGTTTCCAGGTTCCCGCCACCACTTGGATTTGTCTCCCTCGGTGTTGATTCGACCAACCAACACTTGGTCGTTGAGGAGAGCACTCACTTACCCGTTCGTGTATGATATGCGACAGAGGGGAAGCACACCCCACCACGAGCCACGGCAACGGGTCTTGGAGGAGGAGAAGCAACCGTTGTAAACGTTGGCGTCGGTAGTAATCACCGCCAGCCCCTGCGGATTTATTCTTGTTTGCGTCGTCTGAGACGTCGTTCCATGTTGGAAGGGGTTCCGCTGCATCTTGTGCGTCGGCCCGCGCAAACGCAGTGATGGCGGCCAATTGCCGCTTGGCCTTATACTTGGTCATCTTGCCTCGATCGACCAATATGATCGTGGGCAGTCCTTGGAGTGCAAACAAATTGGTCAGCGCCCTTTTAGCCACAACGTCCACTTGGCCGACATGCACGTATCCTTTCAACGCGAGCGCGAGCGACCCCTGTCCAAATCGGTTCCAACCGACGGCAATGGATGCACCAGTCGGCATGAAATTTGATCAGCCACGGCTTGGACGATCGCCGGATGCTGTCGCTCATGGCGCCCCGACGGAACGTTCGTTCACGTGGCAACGCCGTGTCGGTGTCGGCAGTGGAAAAGCCTCTTCGCCCGTGTACCCGGCGGCGGCAAACGTTTGCAGCGTCGCCACACTCCACGAGCCCGCGAACGGCGATGACAGAATCCGATAGAATTATTATTGCTGTGCCAGGACCAGACAAAATCACCCCGTTTCAATTCCACACTCCCGTTCCCATCGAGATGGATGGTAACGAAGACAAAAGCCTCCATGACAATGATGACAATGAAGAGGCTGATGACTACAACGATATCGCAGACGATGACGATGTCGCAGACGACTTGACGGAAATAACCGACAACAGTCTGCCAGAAGACGATGTCGCAGACATGGAGGACAAAGAGAATGAGAAAAAGGATGTAGACACCAACCGATGTTGAATTGACCTTGCAATGCCACCGACACCGTGTCCCACACAAGCAAAACGTCGTCGCATGGGGCGCAGTTGGGGGCTTGGAATAGGATGAACCAGTCGCCGGCTGCTCCGGTTTCAACTTGGGTCACAGCGTCAAATGTGTCTGGAAACAACTCCATGGCTGCGGGTGGCGTACCCGCCCCGATCAAACGCGAGGAGGTCGCGAACTGTGCGACTGCCTTGATACGCGTACATACTTCTATGGACAAACACCATGATGCTGGGATAAGTGCGAATGCGGAAGCGGGATGTGAGCTCGACATGCTCGCTCGCGTCCACCGTGGCGAGGACCGGCGCGAGCGAGGTCGTCGAATGCGGGTTTGAGGGTCTTGAAGTGGTTGTACCACGGAGCTTAAAAGTTCACAAACCACACACCATCATCTTCACTTGTTGCTTGTGTGAGTACATCAAACGTATCCGCCGTGAGCGTGATGACCATCGAATTCGAGTTGGAGATGTCGAATTCTCGGAGTAACGCACCATCCACCGGTGGTTACGGGTATACGGGGTCGCCTTGAATCCATTCAATGTGTACTGGGTCAATCGGTCCACTGCGCGGTCTCCTTGGGAGCGAGCATGCACAATGCCTGCCCTGTGAGAGCAGAAGCAAGGTGGGAGATCCGATCCTATGAGTCCAAATCGCGCGCTCTGGTCGGGATTGGCGTCAACTTTGACTTCAGCTACATGGACCTTTCCTTGGAGTGTCACAGCCACCTCACTCTACACAGCAGTCAAATCCCTGCACACGTCGGACGTACGAGTACAAAAGAGGACGAACCAGTCTAGGGGGCTCTTGTCAGTTTACCCCCCACAGGACTATATAGCATACTATATATTGTGCTTTCCAATTAAACTTGCCAATTCTGAGCCATTGTGAAAATCGCCAACAAATAGCCGCGATGATTTCATTGGTTATAATTTCGAAGATTTGGGCAGAAAATGGGCATCCAACTCAGTTTTCCACAACTACTTGGGCAGTACGAGGTGTAGTCGCATGTTGCGCGGGCGTCCAATTGGTGTACTTGAGATGTCTGTCTGTACATAGGTGTGTATGTGTGCTGGGGATACGAACAAACTCGCTTACGCGGCCTACGCGCTGAAGTGTTAATGCTGCAATTGATTGGATCATCCATTGAAGAAATTAGTGGGCGGGCAAGTCATTTTACAGGCATTTGTGCCCACCAGAAATCCGGATAAAGTATTGGTTAACCGTTTTTTAGCACCGCCATGAATTCACCAGAACTTTATTTCCAGAATGTTGTCGCAATTGCACAACTACCTTCGCAAGTGGCTCTGCCGCGTTGACAACGGCATTTAGTGCGACAAAGCGTATCCTCACTCCAACGATGGATTCAAAGTCCATGTGCATTCCGTGCAAAAGTTCAAGTGGCCTCGCAAGGGCCGCACTATTTACGGCTCGATGATCCTGGTGACTCCTCTAGTGGTTACAGCAACAGCATTAGCATCGTCGCCTACTGAACCTGAAGTGTCCTTAGAGTCTGATATCGAAGACAGCACGAAGCCAACCTTGTCGCGTTTGTCCAACGAACATGTTTCTCCGGTGCTCCCATATCATGTAAGAACATGCGTGCACATGATTTCGTTAGGTCTATATAGATTATACAGGGTATATAGGCTATGTTATAACCGCGTTGTAGGATTGCCCCGTACCCCCAAGCATGTTCGCGGATATGTGTGACGAAGACCACGACCAGTACACACGGCGCACTGACATAGTGCTCGACACGTCGCCGTATTTTGAACGTCCCACACAATCTTCTGTTTTTGACCTGATGCGTGGGCATAATATCTCAATTGATGTCGCTATCATTTTCATGTTGGACTCCCTTCTCAAGAAGCGTGGTGGGGATGTCCGCCAGCTCTTTGTGGACCATGCCCTGCGTTGTGCCATGGAACAAGAAGCGATGGAAAGCCAAAATGAGGAAGTGCCGCCGCCCGTTGCAATGAAGTCATTGACGTCCAAACAAAAGGCAGCCAAGCGCAAAGTGGCGGCAGCGGTGAAGCGTAGCAGCAAGAAGTAGCCAATTGAATCACACTTTAACTTGGAAATATTTCGACAAATATTGGAAACTATGAACTATAAATTTATAGGGCATACTAGTGTAACCTATAGGTTGGGAGCATAGCATACTAACGGCTAGTATTGCCTAGTGTTTAATAGTCTATACTAGTGTATACTGTGATGATCACTAGTAACACCTATAGATAAGTAGGTTTAACTAGTACTCATGGTACAATAATTATATTTATTTTTCTACTGTTGAGGTGGTTCATACATGACTGTTAGCGACGAAGCTTGGTTAGTCCGTTGCTGTTTTCTCATGTTGTTCACTGCAAGGATCGATTTGCGGTACGCCTGGATTGGATGAAGCAACTTCTGCACTTTCGCCAGTTGACGTGGTGCGTGCTGGATATCGCTTGCATGCTGGATGAGCCACAATGACAGTTCTTGTATTGTTTGGGCAACGTGCGCGGATGCCAACAGCTGCGATTCGTCCAGGATCGAGACAGTGTCGTGGTTATGTTCGGCCCGTGCACTAAGTGCGTTTACTTCTTTGTCGCTGGATATTTTCGTGCACTCTTGCCGCACCATTTCGTCCTTCGTCGTATGAAACACCCACATTGGCGGTGTTAGCTGCCACACCTTGTAACGCGGCGGCACCTGATGGACGCCTCGTTAACTCCTGGTGTGTGGAATGTGTAGTTGCTACCTTGGTGTTGCGTGCTACAATGTTCTGTGTACGAGATGCTTGCATAGGACAGGTACAAGTCCAACGCAGCACCGACGTGTCGTACACGTCATTCAAATCGCCTTCATCGGCTTTCGTTGCGAAAACGTTCCACTGTGCGTTCATCCTGGATTCCCAAGATGGCAGTGCTACAAATAACCAATGATTGTGGGCAATGCTCTTATCACTATATTCCACTAGCCATGCATAGAGGACGCTAGTATGGCCTAGCCATAAATAACACCCACTACGTACAACTAGTGGGAACCATGGCAAAATAGTGCATATCAAGGTGGTATGGGTGGATAATAATACTGTACCATACAAAATACGTCCATCTGTCACACGAATGAACTTGTCGATGTACCATTCTTGTATGTTTGTCACGATGATAAAGCAAAGAAGGTCGAGTCGTGGTCGTGGAAAGTCCTGAACAAAGGTGTCAAGATGATCAACAGTCAATACCTCCATACCTTTAAGAATCGATACTTCAGACAGTTAAAGTGCGCCTCAGCCATCATACTGGTTCGAAGGATCGCCAATGTAGTTGGACACTGAGACCTCGCCCATCGCTTGAATTCATTCTCTGAGTACCAGTTGCTGAACTGGTACACAAATAGATATGATGCGCTGCATTCCTTGCAAAAGTTGTAGATTTCTTCCACAACACGCGAGCTTTGTCGTGGGGGGGCATAGCATCGTCCTAGTTATCACTGTGAGTACTTAGCTGGGCCTAGGCAATCCCAGTAATTGCTAGCGATGTCCTAGTAATCGCTGGTAAACACTAGTTTATATGTTAGTACGCACATAAATCGACATAAATGGGTGGGCTTTGTAATGCGACTTCATTAGTGATAGCAACGGCCCCAGCACCGATTTGTGACAGAAGCTTTCCTCCAACACGTGTGTTCCATGCACCCACACTGCTGGAAACGCAGGCGTGTACCCTTCAACATGGAACAAGGTATTCGTCGGGGAGAACCTTAATCCAAGTCATTTGTATTAAGTAGCTTACACACGTAGGTGTAGTACCGCACTACCTGCGGATATGTGGAAATACCTTTCCTTGCATGAAGCGTGCTCGAATTGCTCGATCCATGTGCCACAAGCACAAGGACAATTTCACGCCAGTCCAAACCACCGTTGCTGCTGCAATTTGAGCGCTACCCTTGTCCATGTGGACAAAGGCTGGATTCAACCCAAAGTCATCGAGTAGCAATGCAAGCCATCGCTGCAAGTAAGCGACCTTGACTTCCGCTGTGTCTACGTTAAACATTATAAACTTGCATCCACAAAATATATATAGTACACCTAGTAACCACTATGTACTGTACAGCTAGCAGCTAACTAACAACACATGCAACCACGTAGTGACACCTACTAATCCATCGTAGGCGCTAGTGTTACACAGTGAAAGCAATGATGTACTATTGTTTACAAATGCTTTACCGTTCTCTTTCAAACAAAATACGGCACAGGGTACCCTTGACCACGAAATGGCACCAGGAGCGCGTACAATTCAAAACCTGATGCGTTGGTTTTGTGCGTCGAGTCCATCACGCACTCGGCACTGTGAGTCAAGTCGAAGGTGTACTTTACTCCACACACGGACTTCAGCAGCTGCGATAAAACCAAAACCACGTTTTGAGCATTGCGCGCGTCTGCAATGGCCAAAGTCGCGCTGAAAATGGCCGGGGACTTCTCCAGGTACTGCATGGTTGAAACGACTGGATCGTTGTGGGACTTGAAGTGATCATGCATGTTCTATATAATATATCATATTGACTAGACCCATAATGCAAAATAATATATGAATTGAAAAAACCTTTCGCCAATGATACGAAATTTGCGATATGGTCGGCAACCTTGGTTGGGCATTACTGCGCATCAAGTTCAAGCGGATTTGTGAAGGAGACAACATCAGTGCAAACTTCTCAATGTACTCCAAGCAATCATGGGGCATCTTTACTATGGAGTTCTCGCCTCCAGGATGGTGTTCATGGTGAAAGATGCGAACAAAGATAGCTTTCGCCGTTCAAGCAATCGCCAACGTTACTATTGTCGTAATAGAAATTACTGGTGTTTACTAGTTCTAGCTGGTGTCAACTAGGCATACATAGAACATCACATGAACACAAAGGGGTCAATAGTTTACCTTGACATTCGTAGGAGTTGTAAGCTTCCCGGTTTCGTCGCTTTGCAGGATTATCGTTTTTGAACTTCTCGACATTGCGCTGGTGGACTTTGAGCTGGCGATCTTTGTGTTGGGAGCACCGAAAGGTAGCAACATGTGTGCCGCCGTGGCGATCAATTTGCCTCGTTTTGGCGTTAACCCTAGAACGTAACTAGAAAACCTATTCTATACTAACTAGTATATAATATTGTTTTGCTACCTGAAACCAAAAGCCGAAGCTATTGGACAAACCAAGGAGGACCCACGCATGGATGTCCACCAGTGAACTGTCCTCAACACGGGATATGGCGAACATGACAGCACTAGGGTGTGAAGCCAGTTTCCAGATGAGCTTGTCAGAGAAAGCCGCCAATGACCCCGCATCGAATGTCGGCACGCTGTGGGCCGAGGGGTTGGACAGTGATGGCCTACATGAATTACACTGTGCCCAAGGAGTGTCAAAGTGAGAATCAACAAACATGAATTACACTGTGCCCAAGGAGTGTCACAGTTAGAATCAACAAAAATCATCCATGGCATTTCCAACTTGCAGCGGCAGCACCGTAGCGCAATAGAAGCGTTGTCGACGGCACCAAAGTCAGTGGAAATACCATCCATGATGTAATGTGTGTGGAAGTGACGAGCCCATAATATATTCTTAATTTATTTATATAATTAATCATAAATCATTTATATTTCCCTTTCCGATCGAAATACAATGGTACTGTGGATTGAGGACTTTTTAGATGTACTGTACCTTAAAACACCTCGTAACCGTAAGATTTTCTGATTTGAAAAATAAGGTCATAAAGTTTAGGGGTCATGACGAATTAACTATTTGACTTTTCCGGAACATGAGGTATCAAATCAATGCTGCAATGTGTATCTATCGAATGAGCCAATCCGCTTGCGATTAAACGAGAAATGAAAAATTTAGTCCAATCAGAAGTCAAGTGCTGCAATCATTATGGAACTTCTGTAGTAGTAGTACAGTATATAATAGTATATAGTGTACTACCTCTGTCCAATGATGATTGCGACTGAATATTCGGCAGCACTTTATATCTTGCTTTCAGTATACAATATAGATTGTTGAATCTGAAAATACAATAAAAATATAGGTTGGTGGGGTATCACACGACGATGAGGGATATGATATGACGCAGGAATATTTTGCAAATTCGGCTGCAAACTACATGTAACGTTAGCTCTAGTGCCAGACAGTCCACGTCAGTCATTAAGTGGCATCGAATTCAAGATCACTCGAGATTTCATGACGATCGAGTGATGTTGAATGTATCCCGCTTCACTCGTGCGTTCACTAAAGTCATGGTCGGTGTGTGTCATCGGCCTTTGCAAAGCCAACAGTAGTACTAATAGTAATTAGTTTATCGCACTAATTGGTGGTTTCGAGGTTACACTAATACGTGCTTGTTTTACACTAAACCGACTTGCCCGCACACTAATTTCTTCGACACGCCATAAAACTCGTTTAACTTGAATATACCAGTAGTATAATATATTTTATATATAGCTATGCTATATACCGTATTTACCGTACATCTGTAACCCCCAAAATGTTTCCGATATCGTTACAACTCAATGGTAAAGCTGAGATATATACCACTATTGTTTCCGCGCATTTGAATAACTATGATTGGACAAAATGTTTCGCGCGGTTTCACATTTACAGTATTCAAAGTGCACGACATACACGTCACAGGCCAAATGACTGCAGAACCAACACGTAGCCGCTCCAAGACAGGGAAGCGCAAGGTCATATCCTTACGAGGCTGCACTTGGCCCTGCCAAGACATTCTATGCAATAGGCAAGGCCTTCGGCGTGCAGACAGGCCAAGTGTCGCGTTGGGTCAACGACAAGACCCTCATTGCCTCGCGGGCAACTGTGAACCCTTCGGCGCTTGTGATATGCAATAATACATGTTATTCAACATCAAAATACAATATTGATTGAATGGATTGATTTTGCATTATCTAAGATCTATTGTACTCCTCAATGTGGTCCATCAGTACAGCTCTTACAAGTCCAAGGCACCTATTCGATCGATTGCGTTTCGAAGCACTGTTATCGACTCTGTAGTCTTCTACAACAATTGCAAATTTGTTCGCATACTTGGCTTTCGTGTTGACCAAACGACGGGGAAGAACGCGACATGGCAGAGTTGCTCCGCACCAATAATCTTGTAAACCTTGAGGGTTTCTTCGAGCCCATCAGCATTTAATCGCATGACCTCGCATCAAAACACAACCACATCGTTGACGGCCAGACTGTCACCGCAAACCTCGTGTGCAGGGCATCTTTCGAGTCCCTTCGCCGCTCGAGCAGCCAACAATGTCGACGGCCTTCAATTCCATCCAGAAGCAAATTGAAATTTGATTTTAACATGGTTTTACTGGTTAAATAATATCCAATCATGGCTGGGTAGTTACAAGTCAATGGTAAAACTCAAGTTTGCTTAATCAGATCTGACTTTTTTTTATCTTGAACAAAGTATTGTAAATTTTCATCGTTACAACTTAATGGTCAAAAATTGGGGTTACAGATGTACGGTAAATTCGGTAGTCCTGTGGGGGGTAAATTCGATAAGAGCCGTCCAGGGCATGTGTTGTTGACTTAAGAGCTCTATCGTCAGTTCCATGCGTTCCTGTGCATGCGCGACGCCGACGAGGGCACACAGAAGAAGGACCGTCAGCTCACTCGCCTATCTAATGTCATATTATCACCACATTATTGCGCGCAATTTTGTGACTACTGTCCACGTATACTAGTAATACTATTAATAGTACTTCATTTTAACCACGTTTATTGTATTGTGCTTTGCACTTGTTTTGGCGTCGGTTTTACTGTACTGTACGTGGCTAAAAGAGTGGTACTTCTGCTGTAACCGTGTTACAAGGTTGGATAAATACCTGGTGTTTTAGCTAATTCACTGTTATTGTGCTTTTCACTCGTTTTGGCTATTCACACCATAAACCTGGGTGTTTGTTACATCGACCCCAGTGTTTTAGATCATCCGTACCGTGATTTAGGATAACGTTTCGTTACAGAATGTAATTATAGGGAGGTGATTTATGCAACTCCCTCGCTTTTGCACATTTGAAAAGTGCAAATCGAAGTTATATCTGCTATTCTTGGGACCAAATTGCACAATTCACTGGTCACCATAAACAACTTTTGATAGTACAAATGTCACACAGCGAGGGCAAGCACCAGAGTTCTACCATATAGTGATGTACGTATGGTGCCACATCGTAGAAAACCACGCCATCTTCTTGTTCCATCGCCATGTACTACGCGATGGAAGAACAGCCAAGTTGTTTTGGTCACTTCAGCATCACATGTGATTATTATTGCTCAGAGTTATCAGGCATTTATAAAACCCCAGTGAATTAGCTAAAACACCAGGTATTTATTCAACTTTGTAACACAGTTACAGCAGAAGTACCACTCTTTTAGCCACGTAAAACCGACGCCAAAACAAGTGCAAAGCACAATAAAATTCAATTTTTCTAGAAAACATTTTGTTTTTGATTTTAATATATATATATATATATAAATAGGGTTTTATCAATGCCAAATAACTCTGAGCAATGATAATCACATGTGATGCTGAAGTGATCAAAGCACCTTGGCTCTTATTCCATCGCGTAGTACATGCTACCTGTATGTACTACGCGATGGGACAAGAAGATGGCGTGGTTTTCTACGATGTGGCACCATACGTACATCGCTATACGGTAGAACTTCGGCGCTTGTTCTCGCTGTGTGACATTATAATATCAAAAGTTGTTTATGATGACCAGTGAATTGCGCAATTTGGTCCCGAGAATAGCAGATATAACTTCGATTTGCACTTTTCAAAAGTGCAAAAGCGAGGGAGTTGCATAAATGACCTCCCTGTATATACATTCTGTAACGAAATGTGATCCTAAATCACGGCACGGATTATCTAAAACACTGAGGTCGATGTAACAAACACCCAGGTTTATGGTGTGAATAGCCAAAACGAGTGAAAAGCACAATAATAGTACCTATTATACTAGTACTCGGAATAATATCAGGTAATATTACAAAACTCTGGAAATTGCGTACTTTTGCAAATATACCACCGATCCATGTGCCACTGTTGTACGAAGTACTACTACGTAGTAAGGTTAATGTTACTACACCTTTTTTCTATTGACTTGGGACTTTTTTCAACGTTCTTGGCTTGGCGCTCATTCGAAAGGGCGATGTGTCCATTCATTTGGCCTTGTGGCCAATAGAATTGACACGTCGTGCCGCAACACCCTTTGAAATGTACCATGCTACCAATGGAAAAGGCTCCACTACCTAGCAATGTGCCAAGTAGCATTTCGAATCTGCCGTGCTTGAAGTTGAATTGGATCGAATATAACATTATATTATCAAATACGCGACGGCATGAAAAAAGCAGATAAAATCATCGAAACTTGCAGCAAACAGCTACATGTCGACGTCCATGTCTTCCATTCGGTCCGCACGACCGTAGAAGTACTCCAGACGAGGGGATGCGCTTGTATTTCTTGCGTGGCTATGAGCATGGCTAGTGTATCGTGAGCGACGACGTCGTACTGGTGTCTGTGGTGCAACGCTCTCCATTGTTGCACGGAATGCGATTTTGAAAAGTGAAAAAAATGGGCGCGAAGATCGCCCAACTGCAACCTTCTAGAATAAACTCAACTTCAAGCACGGCAGATTCGAAATGGTACTTGGCACTTGGCACATTGTTGGGTAGTGGAGCCTTTTCCATTGGTAGCATGGTACATTTCAAAGGGTGTTGCGGCACTAAGTGTCAATTCTATTGGCCACAAGGCCAAATGAATGGACACATCGCCCTTTCGAATGAGCGCCAAGCCAAGAACGTTGAAAAAAGTCCCAAGTCAATAGAAAAAAGGTGTAGTAGTGTACTATCTCTGTTATACTACCTGTAGTAGTGCTTTGAACCCGGGAGCCCCCCCTCAATTCCCGATAGAATTGCCCCATGCTTGCGACAATACGATGCGTGTAAAAATCTTACTACACCTTTTTTCTATTGACTTGGGACTTTTTTCAACGTTCTTGGCTTGGCGCTCATTCGAAAGGGCGATGTGTCCATTCATTTGGCCTTGTGGCCAATAGAATTGACACGTCGTGCCGCAACACCCTTTGAAATGTACCATGCTACCAATGGAAAAGGCTCCACTACCTAGCAATGTGCCAAGTAGCATTTCGAATCTGCCGTGCTTGAAGTTGAATTGGATCGAATATAACATTATATTATCAAATACGCGACGGCATGAAAAAAGCAGATAAAATCATCGAAACTTGCAGCAAACAGCTACATGTCGACGTCCATGTCTTCCATTCGGTCCGCACGACCGTAGAAGTACTCCAGACGAGGGGATGCGCTTGTATTTCTTGCGTGGCTATGAGCATGGTTAGTGTATCGTGAGCGACGACGTCGTACTGGTGTCTGTGGTGCAACGCTCTCCATTGTTGCACGGAATGCGATTTTGAAAAGTGAAAAAAATAGGCGCGAAGATCGCCCAACTGCAACCTTCTAGAATAAACTCAACTTCAAGCACGGCAGATTCGAAATGGTACTTGGCACATTGTTGGGTAGTGGAGCCTTTTCCATTGGTAGCATGGTACATTTCAAAGGGTATTGCGGCACTAAGTGTCAATTCTATTGGCCACAAGGCCAAATGAATGGACACATCGCCCTTTCGAATGAGCGCCAAGCCAAGAACGTTGAAAAAAGTCCCAAGTCAATAGAAAAAAGGTGTAGTAGTGTACTATCTCTGTTATACTACCTGTAGTAGTGCTTTGAACCCGGGAGCCCCCCCTCAATTCCCGATAGAATTGCCCCATGCTTGCGACAATACGATGCGTGTAAAAATCACGAACAAATTTCAATCCCAATCCGGAAATATCCGGAAACCTCCATCGAAGCGCACTTAAATTGGTTTAAGTGCGCATCCGGTACATATGGTCGTCAATTCGACAATCGAACATGCGCACAGTTGCTTCGCTCGATCGCGTCCTCACAGCGAAGAGAGGCCTGATTGATGAATGCACTTCCCAATATTCTCCATAGTATCAACGATGCGAACTGGTTTATGGGTACTTGTTGTCATGGTGGCCACAGTGGCAGCCGATGTCAAAACCCTCACGGCGGCCACCTTTGAAACCACCACACAAGCCACGACTGGGTCCAACGGCGACTGGTTTGTAGCGTTCTACGCACCGTCGTGTCCGTACTTCAGAGAATTGGCCCCCCAGTTCGAGCAATTGTCCAAGCAAGTGAAGGGCAAAGTGAACTTGGGATGGGTCGACGGCACATTGCACTCGTCGTTGAAGGACCGATTCCGCGTCACCCGATCGCCTACGATGCTATTGTTTCACCATGGCCGCATGTACAGCTACAAGAACGCACGCACGGTCGAGGACATGGAGGCATTCATCACAACTGGCTTTGAGATGCGTGACAGAGAGATGCCCCAGTTCAAATTCTACGAATCCGTCCCCCCTGCCAACAACACATCGTTCGTTCCGGAGGCACCGATTGTGGCGAAGAGTGCGACAATCGTCAGCATATCATCCATTGCGACTTCGTCTAAAGAAGAACTGTAATATCGTGTTTTCCTTTTACTCATGCAATCGTAAACTACAGTGAACCACGTAGGAACTGGTGCAGTATTGCACTCATGTATCCTATGTATTTGATGTAACCATTGGGTGTCCAATTGATGGCGCAAGATATTGTCAAGTCGATTCGAAATTGGAGTTGGGGTGCAAATCGGCAGACAATCGATCGACCAATCAAACCCCAGAACACTAATCAAGTAGCCAATCAAATCCACTCTTCGACCAATTCAACATCGAAGTAGTGTGTGAATTAAATTAGTGTGACATTGGACCATATTTATTTACAAAAGTCAGTACACTTCGATCGATACATGTGGCGAATCAGCCCAAATTTATTATTTTTGTATCATTTTTTTATTAAAATATTATATGTAGATAAAAAAATTATGTTATATATTTTTGATAAAGCTATTTCTAATTCTAAAAGTATTTTATATTCATTAATAATTTTATATGGTATTAATAAATATCAAGCTAAAGGAATTTGTAATAATTTTGGAGTAAATCCTCAAATGGAAAAAATAATAATAATGAATTAATACCTAATTTATATAAAAATTGTATTTAAAAAATAGTTTACTTAGTTTAACTAATGAAAAAGGGCAATTGAAAAATTGATGGAATTTTATGAAAGAGTCCAAATTTGGGTAACGTTAAAAGGTCAAAACTATTTTTTCATAGGATATATCTTGGCTTGTTATTTCGTCTCTGCTTTACTCATGCTTTGGTAATGTAGTCGTCGGTAGCCATCCAAGCTTGTTGACGCGCCTTGTACGTCATGTACACGGACATGACAAAGAGGATGGAGCTTGTAATCGCAAGCCCCAGGCAATCTTGTTGGCCAGAGTACAGGGCACTTTGGGCGGCGTTGGGGAAGGCCATCATCCGACCATCCTGTGCATTGTTAGGGACAAGTCGTTGGCTGCAGCTTTGTACGCCTTCGGCAGACAAGCTTATATCACACCATTTGTTCGAGAAGCCATCACACAGCCACGACGGGAGGTTGGCGGGCTGGTCTTCTGGTGTTTGGGCGCACACGGCGCAGGCAGTTTTGTACTGCTCAGCCAGGGCCACAGCTGGCCCGAACGCTCGCACTTGACTCGAGACGTTGCGGCACATGGCTCGAAAGCCAACGGTGCCATTCACTGGTCGCAGCAGCACGTCAAGGGTAGCATTAGTGTACTTTCGAGGACCAACCCCCCAGACATAGTGCTCTTCGTTGAGCGGAACTAGGCGGTTCACAGAAACCCAAGCGAGGGCTTCGTTGCAGGCGTAGCGTAGCTCCGCATGGCAGACAAAGTCGGCTAAGCCCGTGGCTCGAGATGGAAGCGATGGCGTTGAGCTCATGAACACGCGGGCGTTGAGGTCATTCCGCATGGAATCCGCGTCGGCGTATAATGTCCAGCCCAAAGTGGCCGCAAAGGCGACGATGATTCCCATGATACCATAACGAGTGATTTGAACCTTCTTCAGTTGAGGATACGACGCAGCCGCCACACCGACAAGGCCCAGAGGTATGAGCAGCACCCCCGCGAGGATCAAGAAAGTGGCGGCGGTTGGGAGGAAGGTGTCGGTAAAGGCGACAGTCCATTGGTCGCGCTGGGCAGTCGCGCCAAAGTATATGAAATAGCCACCAACGCCAACAAACGCAGCATTGGGAATACCCGCAACTACCTTCTTGGCAACGATTTTCAAGGACATTTGCCGAGGAGATTTTAAAAGTGACGAGTACGCTGGGGATCATCGACCAGTCTTCGTTGTGTCATACGACCATGGACTGGGTGATGGGGATCCAAAACTCCTAAAAAGACTCCTTCAAATATTCGAAAGTGCTTGTTTTTGGTCGAAAAATGTGATAGTTAAAATGCAACAATTTCAAAAAGTAGTCGAAGTCAAAGTAACGGTTCGTTAAAATGCAACAATTTCAAAACGTAGTCGAAGTCACAGTAACGGTTCGTCCGGTTACGTTAATCCGGTTACGTTGACGACGTTTCGACAATTCCCATCGCCGCCATGGCGACGACTTTCGGTAGTCCCAGCGCAGACACAACCAGTCGGATAGTGGAAGCCGGTCAAGACCCGCGTCAGCACTGTCTCCTCTTTGGTCTGCCGATTGTCCTCTTCAACCAACAACTCCCAGGTACATATATACATACTGCATCGAGTGCACAAAGAGCAATCCTTGCACGGTGACAACGAAATTCACTAGGCTACGTGGGCGCGGAAGGCTTTGGAGATTTGCGTGTGACGCTATTGAAGACATCTGCCCGGCCACTTCGTTCTAGTGGGGCGGCCTCGTCAACTGACGGCGACAACGACGACGACGCGGAAATCGACGTGGAGCTGATCAAACACAACTTTAACGAGCGCGTGTTCGTCGTGCTGCCAGCCCAGCAGCACGCTGCGTCCACCGCCCTTCAAAAGTACTTAATTGACCACGAGTCGGACCCGTCGTCGGCCCTAGAAATCCGGCTTCGCGAAAGGTATGAACCCAAGCGACCACCAAAACTAAACTGTCCACGTCTGTCGTCAGTGCTCGATTGGAAAAGCGCCTCAATGATGACGCAGTCCACGCGTCGCATGGTCAAGTGGTTACGTATGGCCAAACCATTCAACTCCTTCACGTCAACTCGTCCAAGTATTGTACATCATCACTCGACTGCATGATGTTCCTTGGTTCGTTATCCATCGCTTTCTTGCCTAGATACATCGCAGTGCGGCCGCGGGTGCTGTCCGACACAGAGCGAGACGCGATGAAGGTGGAGCTCGTCGCGACTGCGTTCGAAGACGCACACTTTCAGATCCAGTCGCCGTACCGCCATTTGAGTCCAGGTGACGAAGTGTTGCTGCAGGACGATGTCACGTTTGCCAGTGGTATACTCTACCTCTACAATTGCCATATTTTTGCCAACAACTGAATGATACGTTTTTAGGAACGTGGCAGGTGCAATTGCACGTTGGTCATGGCTTGTCCGTTGCCCAGCATTCTGCGGGCGGGGCTGAATTTGTCGAGCTCAACGGATCGGCCACCGGCGATGCTTTCTTTATCCACCGTTTCGCGCATATTGACATCCCTCCGCAATGCCTCCGCGGCGGCGACCTTGTGCGGTTCATGCACTGCCGGGCGGGGGCGTTCTTGTACGGCAACGGGGGGTCACAGGACCTGTTGCAAGTCCGGCTGTGCCATCAACCTGCCGACGAAACCGGGGGTGTTCATTCCGTGCAAAGTCTCTGGCAGGTCCAACATGTGGACATTTTAAACGGCAACGAGGTGACTGTGACCAGCGTGTGCTGCGTTCGCCACGTAGCGTCGCGTCAGTTCTTGGTCGTGGACGACCACAATGTAATACATGATGCATTCGTCCGTCGCCATTCACAACGTGGGATTATAGGGCATCCAGACATGCTCCTTGACACCACATCGAAGCTCGAGGTGTCAATTTACACTGGCGACGGAGTCCTTTCTCAGCGGTCGACTCCTTCGCCACGACCGACCGCTCTTCTTGAAGCATGTGGCCACCGGTATGATATAAAAAGCCATCGATTATGCACATAATTCGGCTGGATGGTAGGCGGATGGGTGGGCCTGCCGCCTGGCGCCAGCGACCCCACGACAACATTCTTGGAATCCTCGACAGGTTCGAGTGTGGACAAGACCAACGCGTTTCGTCTGCAAATCATCCAGCCGTCCGAAGCCACCGAGTCGTTGTTTCTGCTGTCGTTGCTGCCTCAGCTCCAACGCGTGAACGACGAGCTACATCATATCCTGCATCAGACGGTCGTAAACACCCATAACCTTCGGAGCTCCACGCTGTGGATTGTGCACATTCTGGACGAACTTGCTCGGTTTTGCATGGACAACCGAGACGACGACCGAGGCACCCCGATCGCCGCCCGCCAGAATGTACTTGTAGAAATGAATTGCATCAGTTTGGTCGTGGGGCTGCTCCAGCGTCCATTTGTCGACTGGTCAGGACCGTTGGCAATGTCCATGTGCAGTTCCCAAGGTTGTATACTACTTCATGTGATTCCGCATCGATAATACATATACGCAACTAACTACCACCATCCATTCTCATTCAACTCCAATTCTTTACCATAATACCCCCATTTACACTCTAGACGGCGAGCCTTCGTCGCCCATATCGTCGTGGGACGATGAGCTGCATGGTAGCATTCGAGCCATTTGTCAACGCAGCTACAAACTGCTCGTGCATCTCGTACGCCTCAACCCAAAGACATCCGTCGTGTGCGCCGCCCACATTGGGACGTTTGGTCGCCAAGTGGGCTTTGACTTGCACGCGGAAGCTCTGGTCCAAGAGCTGCTGTGCTCGTCCGAATCGCTGGTCACGACCATCTGCGACAACGTTGTGACGCTCTTCGTCACGCTGTTGCGCGAGCGCGGGCGGCGTGCCGAGTACGTCGACTACCTGACCAAGTTGTGCCAGTTCAAGACGACGGGCATCCCCGCCAAGCAAGTGGCTCTTTGCGGGCACTTGTTTCCCACAGTGCCGTCGTCACCACCCTGTCGCATCCTGCTGGAAGTGCGCTGCATCAAGCCAAACGTTCTCCACGTCTGCCACCCAGATACAAATGAATGGCTGTCGATCGCTGACCTGATCGCAACGGACAAAGCACTGGCACGGTACTTTCTCACGACCATCCGCATGCTGTCGTCCATGAGCTGGTCGCGCAATTACATTGCCATCCACGCCGTCGAGCAGCATTTCCCAAGGGACGCGGTCTTAGCTGTCGTCCGAGACTGCCACGTACACACCAAAGTAACGATATATATCATTGAGATATAGATGTATAGTATTTACCAATCGCCTTTGAAGGTGTTCTAGATATATTGTTTCAATTTATATATTATTAATTTGGTATGAATTTCCGTCAATCGACCAAACCGATCATGAATCACTCCCATTAGCCAATCTGAAATCGTTTGTCGCTGATTGGCTCCATATTTTTTCTGGTTTTCCTTCGAGCTGTCTGTGGAATCGGAAAAGACAAATCGCACAGAATTGGGATATTTGTAGAAAATGAATAATATTATATATATCTATAATTTGCTTTCACGGGATGGATTGTATCGTTTTCTAGATGCGTGCCGCGTTTTGCAAATTGCTCGCGGCCGTGTATGTAGATCGACTGCCCCATGAAGTGCGGCCGCGGCCAAAACTGATTTTTGTGTCCCCGGCAGTGTCTCTCGGCCCTGAAACAGCTCAACGCCCGGCTCACCAGAACCACGACGCCGGCGACCGGCTTTTTTTCGTTGCGTTAAAGCAAACCCTCAATGAAACATTGGCAGCGTGTGAAGGCACGTTGACGGCATCTCAGAGCCACCTTTTGCTCGGCATGCTACCGCTATGTCTTCAAATGATGTCGTTTGGGTGTTATACTGACGAAACGGAGCTCAAAACACTTGTGCAAGTGCTCGTGCCCTTGCTCAAAGATCGCTCAGCATTGAAGAAACCCGTCATGTCGCCCACTTCGACCATGAATAGGCTTCGGAATTACTCTCTTAGACATGCCCTTCCGTCCACCGATGACGTCCGACCGGCAGTGTCCACTGATAAACTCCATCCCCATACCTTGGCTACTACGCCACCCATCACCGGACCATCCTTGACGGTAGAAATGACACTTTTTTCTAGCGTTGAAAGTGGGTAAGTTTATCGAACTTATTCTAGACCGAGGCGAGTGCGGCTAGCCCCATGGCAAATTCCCCCCAACGCCAAAACACTCCGCGAAAGCAACACTCGATAGTCAAGTGCAAACTGCTCGTGTGTCAGATCCTCACGTGGAGTTTGCACTTGAGCCTGGACGCACAACTGGATGCACTTGTCCACTGGTTTTTCACGCAATCGATCGTTCACGTCGAGTCCCATGCTCTTGGTACAGTATAAACAAACCACTTCTCCGAAAGATCGATATTTCCACTGTTTACCGTTGATTGAGTATTGCAATAAACTAGGCGACAACGCGCGGGCGGTCGAGATAGACGCCCAATGGACAACTCACCAGGCACCGTTGGGAACTGCTTGCGAAGCCCTCTTCCGACATGCGACACTGTTTGACCGACTCGTGCACGGCCACGACCTGACCAGTGCGCTCCTGTCGCTCTTGGCGTGCGAGTACCCCGCGCTCGTGTCGGCCGCTTTGGATTTGCTCGGCAGTTCATTCAACGTCCACCGCGAACTTCGAAAGCACTTGGACCATGTCATCGTCGTGCCCTCCGACCGCGTGTTTTCCATGTACCTTAAGTTACTTGTTGCCTACAAAATAGTACTATCTGTATGCTTTCGCCATGTATGTAGCTACACGACAATGCAAGCCAGTGCATCCGTGCTTCGACTCTACGAAGAAACAAGCGAAACGTGGCTAAGTGTGCGAGCGGGGGAAACGTGGAACGACGTGCTGGGCAGCCTCTTGTGGTTCACGGACGCCCTCGCCACGACGGACGACCTCGTGCAAGTGCAGCAGCTCGTGCGGGGGCTCGGCGTCGATGACCTCGTGCTCAACATCACGCGCAGTCTCGGCACCTTCCTCCTCACCACCCCTCGGACATCGTCCAATCGAGTATTTCTAAGGCGGCAAGAGCACCTCTTGGACGGGTGCTATAGGTTTTTTGTCTTGTACACGTGGCACCACCACGACGCGCAAGTGAAATTGCACCAACAAGTCGACTTTTTCAAAGACTGCGTGGCCCATCGCCACATGCCAGCGTCCATATTGTATGCCTTGTACCACAACAACTTGGTTTTATGTCGGTCACGGCCACCGTGGCTCGTGTCATTTGTTGTCGATATGGTATTTCACTATGCATATATATTTATAATATACACATATTGTACATATTATATTTATAAAATACCTAAATATATAATATCAATTATTCATTTAGAAATATTTATTAACATATATTATATACATATATTATATTTATTAAATACATATACATATATATATGATCAATTCTTAATTTAGAAATATTTATTAACGTAGATTGACCAAGGTGGAGCAGTGGCCGAACACGTCGACATTTTAACAGCGTTGGCCGTGTGCAGTGGTGTCCCGATTAAAGAAAACCAAAACGCCATCAGTTTACAAATGGTACTATTATCCATATATATATATGTATATATAGTATTCAATCAAAGTTCTCTTTGGTAGTTGGCAAGTCATCGCAAGCCGCACGTGGTCGATGTGTCGTTGGAGTGGTCGTTTGTCAGCAACGACAACGAGAACATAGCAACGCTGGAAACGTTGCTAGAATCGCCGCAGACAGATGTACTGCGAGTGCGTCGCAAAGCTCTGTTTGACGACACCCATCCCGTTTCAACTGCCTTCAATAACCACACCACCACAACCCATTCCATTCAGGAACGCATTCTAAATCTCGTGGATCGATACATTTCTACGGGAGACGAATCACACGTAAAACAACCACCGTTGATGCCGTTTGTGTTTTCACACAAGGCGACTGCGTGCAAACTCGTCGGCACGATCGACACGCCGCCGCGCCCTGGGCTGTACCAAGCCAAACTTTTGGATCTGTTGGCCAATCTCACGCTGGGGGCCAACTTTGTGTGTGAAGCGCGGCTGCAAGGGCTCATTCCGCTGGATGTCCTTTTGCGCACCCTCCATCGCAAGCAATTGCGACTGCCTCTCAAGTGCAAACTCGTCAAGGTAAACCGAAACATAGTGATATACCAGGAGCGATATAAATATATATCATTTTATCGAGAGTGATACATATCGTTTTGTAGAGAATGATATATATCATTTTATCGAGAGTGATATATATCGTTTTGTCGAGAGTAGTGTTTTTACGATGGCGGTAGGTACTCCATGAAGGCTGGCTACACACGGAGCAGTTTGTAGCCGAAGTGGCAGGGAGCCACATGCTGGTTCAGTTCATCGTGTCGCAGGCGTCGATTGTACGCGACATGGTGCCACGAATGAAACCAGGACGGACCCACGAAAGCATTTTCGTGTGGGAGTGTCTGTTGCCAATGTTGTTGCATTACTTTGAGCACCATTGCGATGGCTCGTTGAACGCCGAACTAGTCGGCCCTTTAAACGATTTTGCCGACATGTTTCAAAGCGTGGTGGACCAGTGGAATCCGAAATGGGTCGATAACAGCACCACCACCAGTTGTTCCGAAACTACCTTGGAAACTCTCGATCGATTCCTTCACGTAGCCAGCACGTTGTTGATGGATCGACCAACGCCGTCATCGGCAGTTCAAACTAAACCCACCCCCACCAGCCATGTCTTGGTGCGTTCCAAATATATATACATGGATTTTGGAATTTCTGTGGCTAACGATGTCTCAGCCCAGAGCGGGCTTGTCCCTAGCCCAATCCACATTGAAATCGTTTGCAAAATGGCTGCATGTCGCGCCCTTTTTCGCCGCCAGCATCGACTGCGACAAGGCACTCATGCTGGACGCATTCATGCGCACGCACACCGCCGACGCGCTCCGCCGCCACACGCGGCTGTCTGTCGTGCGAGTGCACCCAGCCAAGCCCAACGCCACTGGCTTGTCTGACTCGGTGGACTTCAAATTCATCGTCGCCCGGCTCATTGCGCACGCCAACAACAGCGAAATCCGCGTCGGCCTGCTGGCGCAGCACTCGACGCTGGAAGTTCTGACCATTCTCGAGCAGGTGTCGAGCTCGCGGTCGACGCAGGCGCTGCTGCACTTACTAGGTGCACCGAAAATGGTCGTCGAGCTCTCGTGCCGTGCATGCGATGTATGTACCCTTGATGACGTCATCGCGCGTCGATTGTCTTATGTGTGTGTTTTGTGATTGCGTCATTTCTCGCCAATGGTCGCATGTCGTTTGTTTGATCACGTAATCACTCGTGAAGTATGCGTCAACGCTTGCATGTGATCACGTCATCTGCCAGTTGGATGGATCACATCCCTGTCTCATGTGACGTTATCGTGCTTTGTGGTATGTCAGACTGACGTGGCCACACACAAAGCCCTCGTGTTGCTGGCCATGTCGCTGCTTCGAAACGGCGGGTTGGACGCCCAGCACCAGTTCTTTGACCTGTTGAGTGGCGGAAAGAACGTCAAGTGGTTCGAACGGGTGGGGACGCACCTTCGAACGGCCATTGCTGTCGTGGACACTGGCCGCCTGCATCCAAAAACGGATGGTCAGGACGCGTCCATCGATCGCAACCAAGATACCACTCATGTATTGGAAATGCTCCGGCTTCTATGTGAAGGTATACACGATATCGAGGCCCTTCACGTTTTGGATTTTTAATGGTTTGAATATGATATATATAATATATATATATATAAATAGGCCACCATACCAAGTTTCAAAATCTGCTGCGCCACCAGCCGTCGAGTCACCCGTCCGTCAACATTGTCGAGCTCGTTGTCCAACTGTTCAACGAACTCGTGCGCACGATTACGCCGGCGTCGGTGCCCGTACTCAAAAAGACGTTTCAAGCGATCGTCGAGTTCATCCAAGTAAAGAATTATATCGGTTTCCAACGCGTATATACATACTATTTGCCTTTTTCCGTTTTGTAATATAGTACTAATACCATTGCGTTTCCATTTTGTAAGGAAGTGTCGCATGAGTGACACATAATATAATATTAATGGTATTTCATAAAATGTACTAGCATTGTATATGTAATGAGAGTTCTGAAACATCATTGCTTTTCGTGTTTGTCGTGATATTTATAAAGCAACAGTCCAAACAAGAAAAGTCATATATCCGTACTATATATGTATAATATATATAATGATATTTCATCAATATTACATTATATAGTAAAACTGCTATCCAACGACATTATACATATAATATATAGTTATATATGAAGTATCAGTCCAAAAAAGAAAAGTCATATATCTGTACTATATATGTATAATATATATAATGATATTTCATCATATTACATTATATAGCAAAACTGCTATCCGACGACACTATACATACTATATATATATATATATATATATATTTAATGATATGTCATCAAACGAATATAGTAAAAATGCTATCCAACGATATTGGTGATAGGGTCCTTGTGAAGGCAACCAAGTCGCTGTAGTTGACCCGACCGAACATCACCGAGGCGGCTGTAACTTTATTGACTCGATCAACGCCCTGCTGAGCATGTCAAACACTGACCCTGCGTACTCTCCAGGCGACCTCTACAGCCTCAAATACATGTACACAAGCTTTTCCCTTTCCGAAAATAAATCTGTGACACGGTCGTACTTGCCAGGTGTTCGTTGGCGCTAGTGGCGCTGGTGGAAGGACGCACGGACACGACTATCCATGATCGCATGGGCAGTTTGCTGTCGATGCGACTGCTCAAAGAAACACTCGTCGCCGTCTACGCCAGCTTTGCAGTATACGATATATTTTGATTATCAATTGGCTTATGCGACGGATTTGTAGAAATGGCATGAAGGCCACTACACAGAAGCCGCGTTCGACCCCGACTTGTTGTCTGTGGAAGGGCGCCAGAGAGACAATTACATTGTCCGCTTGATCAAAATCACGCTGGGCCAAGCTCATGTACCGCCGACGGAACCTCAGACACCAACGACAGGTCCAGACAAACCATCTGCCCATGATGAAAATGGCCCGACGGCCACGCCGAGGCTGGGCTCGTTGATGCTGTCGAGTAGTCCACCCCCGTCGTTCCAGTTCATGCTCAATGCTGGCTTCAACATCTACATCCTCTTCCATCGGCTCCTCGAAGTCCCCGGTGTCGGCCACGTACTTCGCAGCAGCCTCTTGCCGTCCGACGCTGAACTACGAGAACTAGACGAACCCCCCATCACGTTCGTACAGTCGACCCTTTCGGGCATTATATTATAGATATATATATTGTAGGTTTATGAACCCCGTTGTGGCCGCGTTCAGTGCGCGCCGACGCCTGCGCCGACTAACTTTGCTCATGAAGTCAGACCGGGATGTGTCGTATGCCGAAGCGTATGCATTCTTCCGCAAGCATTGCGCATCCGTCGAAGTACACGTGGGTGGCCAAAGCAGCCCCCTGCCCGATCATCTCGGCGGGGCGGCCGCCTCTGGAGGCACCACTCGTCGACTGCAGCGCTTTTACTTCCCCAAACCCCCCGTCTGTGCCTTCCTCACATCGGACATGCGGGATACTGTCATGGAAGACATCAACCGCGACTCCCCCGCGGAAAAGATCCAGGATCTGTTCCAGCGATCGGATGCGGTCAGTGGCCGCTCGCTCCCAGTTTTGTCGACAGAATCTGAACTTAAGTCAAATGTAGATCATCGCGGAAATGACACATCGGTACTTGATGTCATTCGCAGGCGACAAGCTGTTTACGTGGGGCAAACTGGTGTCGTTTGGGGTTGCGATTGTGCTCAACGTGCTGCTCATCGCGTGTTATGTAGACATGGTAATACATGTATTATGAATGCTCTATAATAAACTTGCAAAATTCGCGTGGTTTGTCTGATCAATATTGAATCACGCTGGAAAGTTCTGATTGGTTGAATATACTTGTGTTTTTTCTGTAAGAGCCAATCAAACAAATCCACTCAAAATTGGATTAGCCAATAGCGTCGATTTTTAGAAATGTGTATACCGACTGCATAATACCAAGATTTCTGTATATATTTTTTAATAGACAACAATATATCATAGGGAGACCCTCGGTTTAAGGACCTCACGCTGCCGTTTCAAAGCCAAGACGACAGGCAATACCATATTGGATGCGTGGGCACAATCGGCGGTGTCCCCACCATGTCCATCGTCCGAGCATTTGGACTGTTACAAGTCATCGTATCCGTGGGCATTGTCGTCTTGTACGCGTTTACGTACGTGAGTGACACTAGTACCATCACCAGATCGCATGTTAATACATGTCATTTTGTATTATAACATGTAGGTACGGCCCGCTGATCATGCTCGAAGGATGGAAGCGGCATGCTGCCAATGGGAAAACAGTGTCAACATCGCCAGGACATGCCGACACATTTCCGTCTCATCGGTCACCGCCGCCCTTGTCGCAGCCATCCACTTCCATCACAGTGAGCAACGTCGTCACAGAACTACTGACAACTCCATCGTCTTGTGCCATTCGGCTTCTTGTCTCACATATGCTTCGTAGACGTTGTCGCATTCGGCTGCAGCGTACACCTGGACAATTGGCGGCGTGCAATTTGAAAACGTCCGGCTCACCAACATTGTGCGGTCGCTCGGGTTTCTCTTGCTGAATCCGGTTTACGTGTACTATGTCGTGTACCTGAGTATGGCCATCTTGGGCTTTGCCGGCCACAACTTTTTGTTTGCGTTTCACCTGTTTGATATTCTCCTGCGGTACGTTCATGATGACGAGGATTACGTCATCAATATTGTCGTCTGTACGAACGTGATCACGTCATCTTTTCAACACACGATGTCACATGACGGCATCCCTCGGGTTGGTCATCAAACGTGTTGCGCCTGTTTCGAACAAACGATTACGTACCCGTCTCGTGGTCTACTTGGATGACGTCATACTCAACGTGATGACGTCATATTGAACGTGATGACGTCATCCCCGCTTGTGTGGTCGATCATTTGATCACGTCATGCGATGCCGTAGGTTTCCCGAGCTCACGATCATCGTGCACGCAGTCGCGTGGCCGTGGAAGAGCCTCGTGCTATCGTTCTGCCTCATGATGATCGCCATCTACATCTTCGCCATCGTCGGCTTTACGTACTTCCGGCACCAGTTCCCAACTGTAGCGTCCAGTGTCGTCAACTCCACCGACGCGGTCGCCGAGTGCGGCATGCTTCTGTCGTGCTACTTGACCACGTTCGACCAAACGTTCAAGAACAACGGCGGCATCGGTGCGTCTCTTGTGGTGCTGCCACGTCATATATTAGGATTACTATGTACTGATATGTGGAAATGTTAGGTGCCCACCTGGCCACTCAAACCCCCGACGACCTCATGAATTGGGGGCCCCGCCTCGTGTTTGATAATTTGTTCAATATTGTGATCCTGCTGATTATTGTCAATATCTTCTTTGGCATCATCATCGACACGTAAGGAATTGCATATATGAACCAGAGGGTAGAAATATGTAGGAACTAGATATGTAGTTTTAAAAATATATTATTATTTTTGGAAAACATATATATATATATATATATTAATCCTGGAATTCTATTGAAAAATATATAATAGATTCTGATATTTTGTGGTTGGTTATTCTAGGTTTGGAGACCAGCGAAGCCGCATGGAAGCACGGCTGAACGACATTGCGGGGAAATGTTTTATATGCAACCTCAGCCGCGAGACATTTGATCGGTTGGCACCGCTCGGGTTTGAGGTTGGTCCTCATAGTAATAATATGTATATATATATATATATTTCCGATTGACCTTTTGGATATATATATATAATTTTGGTCCTAGCATCATGTCAAGAACGAACACGATTTGTGGAATTATGTGTTTTTGGTCGCGCATCTGCGGTTCAAGAGCGAGACCGAATTCGACGGCGTCGAGCAATTCCTGTGGCGATGCATCCGCCACGATGACTACTCGTTCGTTCCATTGTATCATGCGCTGGCCCTGAAGAACACGCTTCCCGACAAGCAGCATCGCCATGGCATCGTGTAGGGTCGTTGACAGGATAAATATTTTGAATAGAAATAGAATATGTTACTTTTATAGTTAATAAAGGATCAAAACGACTTTAGCCATAGCATATAATAAAGAAAACGAAGGAAAAAATACATTAACTATGTATACATAACGTTATTTAAAGTGTTTTCTATGGGAAAAATCCTTTACCAATTGACAGAGGTCTTCATAATTTAATGCACTAGGATTTATTCATAATTGAAGCCATTTCGATTTAAATGAGTGATTGTATTGCGTTTCGACATAGCAGGGATTTAAAATATTCGTAATTTAATTGTCAATTATTGAAATAATAATTGTACGCATGTACAAAAGATATAAGATCAATTATTATTGGTGGGCACAGTGATAAATTCCATATTTCATTGGATCGCGCAACCCATGATAATCAATAATTGCAATTATCGCGCAACCCATGATAATCAATAATTGCAATTTACCAGCGCCTTGCAATCAATGTTATTCTGTGTTTACAGCGGTCGACAACTTGGAGTATTCTGTTAATCACAATTAATTTATTTTCCTGTGCTGGGCGTCGACAACCAGTCATTTTGAAAGAAATCACCATGGATGGCTCTGTGCTATGGATATGGACAGCAAGGAGAAAACGCGCCGTCGGTGCTTGTAACAACACTATAAAACTACCAAACTATCCACGGGGATTGTGTCATTCGTATCGCTCAATAGAATTTCCGTCGCAACCAGCATGGTGAAATCCAATTTCAACGGATGATCCATTTGAAATAGCATGACTAGGTACACTCAACATCGGCATTCTAATGCTAGCGAGAGACGGTCCTGACTGAGATGCTAGCCTGGTCTCTCGTCGGTCATGTGGACTACCATCAACTACCGTTGTAGTCACACTCAATCCTGTACTACCCGTAGCCGCCGTGGCCTCTGAAACGCAATTATGAATTTGCTACATATTTCCCACATCTGCGCGATTCGTAAAACCGATCACAAATCTCGTCGCGATATTTGATTGGCTTTCCCCATTCCGCAGAAAGCACGAAGAAACAATATAGCCAATCAGCGAAGAGTAATTTCAGATTGGCCAATGGGGGCGATACCATTATTTTCTTGAAGGGTTAGCATATAAAGTTGTTTATTGACAGCTCAATTATCCGGTCATCCGGATAATTGAATTCCTGCCACATTGGATGACACGAAAAAGAGATGGGAGAAGCGGAAGCCTACATCCAACTGCGTTTGGCGGAGACGTTGTTCCATGAGGTGGAGAAGCTCGAGAACGAGCTAGGCAGCGGCAGCCTCCTCTTCCAGGAGAAGCTGACCGTGACGATGGAACGTCTGCACAAACTGAAGGCGAACCCGGCGCTGTCGGACCTGTACAGTCCCAATGAATCAGGTCACGAGCTGCAGACGGCCCAGCTGCAGTTTCTCCTGATCGACTACTACCTGGGCATGCTCGCACAAAAGATCAACACGATCCATGTGGGTGGTGGAGAGAATGATCGAAGCGCGTTCGTGCTGGCGCGACTGAAAAACCTCACGTACGCGTCGGCGCTGCTGGACGCGTTCCTGGATCAATGTGTGGGCGTGGAGTTGCTCAAGCGTTCGGAGCGCGCGGCGCAGCTGAGTCAGCTCGAGGAAGGACGCAAAGAGACCCGCGAAGACAAGATCCGCAAGTGGCAGCTCGCGCAGGAAGCCGACAAGGCACTTCAACATGTGTTGTACATTCGCTCCAAAGCCAAAGACAAGGACGACGTACGTACGTACGTTTCAAGACAACTCCTTTCTCATGCATGCACATGACATATAGGACGACGACTTGGAAGACATTGAGCGCGAGTGCTTGTACAAGTTGGTGCAAGTCGCGATCTTAAAGAGCATGGAGGATCAAGCGGCGATGGCTAGCGAAAGTGAGATGCTGGAAACCATGGTAAGTCATCGTTCAAGCCATGGGAAATGACGGACTCATATGCTGCTGCCACGTATGTAGGTCCAAATGGCCAAGCTGAGTACGAACCAAGTGTTCAACGCGGCGGAGCGGACGCCGCCGTCGCAAGGCCAAGGCATTGTATGTAAAGAAGCGAGAACTTCAACAACTCTGAACCATGCGGTAGGAAGTGACGCACATCAACCCAAAGATGGAGATGAAGCGGGAAGTGATCCGGGGCGATGTGTTCCAGCCTGGCCATCGGCTGCCCACGATGTCGCTCGAGGAGTATGCGGACCGAGAGCTCGACGATGCATTGGCGCGTCAAGAAAAGGAAAAGTACGGATGATATATATCACTTTGGAATGGATGGGTTGGAATGGTGTGGATGATGTTTCGTGACATGACCACATTGCCGTATATGGTTGGAATGACGGGTTGGAATGAGATACATGTCTCATTTTCAATGGGCGTAGGAATGCGCCGGCGGGACCCCGTCGCATCGAGCAATTGGAGGAAGATGGCGACGAAGATGACTTGGGGCTGGTGGACGAAGCGACCGCCCGCGACCGCGCGTGGGACGACTGGAAGGACGCGAATCCCCGCGGCATTGGCAACAAGAAGGGCACCCAGTACTAGTACTAGTACTAGTAGTAGCTACTAGGACTTGTATACTAATAGGAGGTACAGTGTATTGTTCCTACTGTACTACTATTGAAGGGCTATTGTTGGATTACATGGTGCAAAGTGAGGGAGAGTCGACTTGGTTGTCAGACAGTATAACTTTCTGGCTACATCTGTGAGGGCGCCACGTCATGGCATTGGTACGATATCGTTTCTCACTTGGATGACCTAACCCAGATTGAAAATGTGTTGCTCCAGTTCATAAGCGGCGTGGATGCGGTCGGCTTCGAGTTGTCTGGCCACTTGCACCTACATATTAACTTGCTGAGCAACGACGGAGATATGAGGACTAAACCTACCTTTTTGTCGCCGATAACTGTAAACGCGTGCATGTGGGCGTCCTGGAGCATGTCCAGCTGCGCCATGCTCAGACCATCCAGCTCGTGCAGGGCAAAATGGGCAAGGGAAATCCCCATCGTTCGAAACAATGGAAACGTGTCGTACAAGACGTCTGCTTCGTCGTCCGTCACGTCCTTCTGGCCTTCGTCGTCGTCGTTGTCAGATGGAACGTTCGAGTTGGGCTTCACTTGTGCTGTGATACTGTGTTGAGGAGATGGCGGCTTTTGCACGCAAACAACTGTAGGCTCATCTGTAGAGTCTTCTTTGCTATCGTCCGTGAAATGCTTGGTGACCAGGGAATCCTTGTTGGCGCCTGCTGCTGATGTCCTTTGTCGATTCGTTTTGGCCTTGCTTTTCTTCTTCTTCTTCGTAGAAGCGGTGGTGGTGGTGGTGGTAGGGATGGCGGGTGGTGTGCTGGACACGAGGCACTTCGCTTTCGGTTGTTTATGTGGCGTGTCTTGTGTGAAATAACTCGACAGCAGCAGCTCCTGGCTTCGCTGGTCGGCTGCGGCCTCGAGAAGTACCCACGCATGCTGCAGCAACTCCAGTACCTCGGATGTACGCGTCGAATGGTTGGAGGACCCGTTGATAGCTGTGGCCAAGTCCAATGCTGTCAAGCCAAGGCGGTTGCGAATACTGCTGTCCACGGATGGCGCTATTGCAAAAGTATCGATGGTTTCAAAACAATGTATACTTCCTCTGGTTACATGTATTTTGAATTGACACAGCCTCACTCAATTTGGACGAATGATACAGGGAATTGCATGAATTTTCGCAAAAGATTGGTTTATAATCAGCACTTAAAGCAATTGTAAGCCAATGAAATGTCATAAATGTTCGATATTGAGAGATTTACAGCCAATGAAATGCAAATGTCGCGAGTAACTTGGAACATGCGAATTTTGAAGTAACCTGGAACAGAGAAAGTAGGTTGGATGATCAAATGTCTACGGCAATCGTGGGTAGTCTTTTTGGTGCATGTGTGAATAGTAAGTACCGTTGAGAAGGATACGGACGACATTTGGACGACGGCTCTGAACGGCAAAGTGCAATGCCGTGTTGCCGTCGACGTTGGTGGCGTTCAATGTGGATGCCACGTCACGAGTGGCCAGCAATCGCCCAACCAGTTGGACAGCTTCGTCTGGTGGGGAATCGCAGGCTTCCTTTGCAGCACACATTAGCGCTGTGACGCGGTCTTTGTTTGACGCGGTGACGTCAGCTCCGTGCAGCAACAGAGCGTTCACGGCTTGGACACACTTGGTGGTGCAAGCGACCATCAGTGCTACGACAGGACGTTTTGAAGTCGAACTATGAAGGACAGGGACAAGTACGGGTGTCGCCGTTGGCGTTGCCGACGTTGATCCATGGCTGCCACTTGTCGACGTCAGCTTCTAGCAGCAACCGAAGCACATCGGGCTAAACACAGGCGTGGTAACTTCAACCATCGTGGTTGAGGGCGTACGTACGTGTGTGGAGAGTGCGGCAAAGTGCAACGCATTGTTTGCATTGGCGTATGTAGCCGCGGCTATATTGTTGGTCCTGGCCACCAGTTCATGCAGCAATGTACTTCGATCTACACATACTGTCAAGACGGCGGCAACTGCGAGCGAGTTGTTCAATGGGATTGGTACCAAAGGCGCAGGCAGTGATGAGCAGCGTGCATCCCTGGGCGTTCGGGAGGTTCATGTCAATGTTGTTCTCCCTGATAAACTTGCGACATTCGTCGTCGTCGCCTGATGATAGCAGTCGGTGTGCCTGAGCTTGTGCCTTGTTGGGCAGCGGCGATGGCAGCATTTTGGCGAGTTTGGTATCTCGTCTCTGATTGGTTCCCACAGAAACACATTCTGATTGGCCACAAAAGAGTCGTTACATTCTATACAAAGGGAAATTTCCTAAGTATTCTAGACTTTGCACACAAGAAAACCCATCGTCAGGATGTACGTATAACATTGAGCACCCTTTCGAGCGAGCTCAGTTCGCATGCATATTTGAAGGGTATGAGCGACATGATTTGATGGTGCTGCCTTGCCTTGTGTGATAGCACGAGCAACTGCTCGCTTACCTCAATACAGCTAAACGTCACTTACTGTATTGAAGGTGCGTACAGCAGCATTGGATATATATTTGAATCCCACTTCAGTTTCACTTGGGAAGTTTCCCATCAAAGAAGTGTGTCATGATGTTGTATCTTGGAACGTTTCAGGTGGTACTCTCGGTCTATTTTGATCCATCCCATCCGTGCGCAGTTCAGTCCTCGGTGACATGAGTCGGGAACTAGATGGGCTATTGGACATACTAGCCAAGATCAATGTCGAGATGGGCGGGGAGGAGACCCGGGAGAAGAAGGGGATGAAGAAGGGCGACCGGTTCGGCGAGCTTCGCGTCAAGATCAGCGAGCGGCTGCATGCGCTAAAGATCGTACGTGACCCCATCATGCTATTATCCATCTCGCTCTTGATGGACTATGCTCACTGCCATGTAGAACTTGAACGACATTTCGCAGCCCGTGTCGACAAAGAAACCCATGCATCCGCGTGAGAAGATCCAGCAGCAACAGGCCATTCGGAACGACCTCCAAGGCCTGGAGGAAGATCTCGAGGAGTTGCGGTCTGTCTACGACGCCGAAGCCAAAAAGAAAAAGGTATGCATGTTCCCCCCTCCATGACGCCATGACGATAATGGTGAATTCCGTAGAGCAAATTGACCAAGGAAGAGCTGCAGATCCGCAAGGATTTCGTCGACCAGTACACGTCCGAGCTCGAATTCGTCAAGGAACAAGCATCGAACGCGTACTTGAAGGCGTCTCCGGCCGGTCGGTCTCCCCAGGGAGGTGCGGCGCATGGTTTTGACCGCGCCGCGCTGTTTGGGACGTCCACGGCGGTGTCTCCGTCGGCAGGGCAGTCGACATTTGCCGCCGGATTCAACGGAAACGGCAAGACGAATGGATGGACAGTCGGTAGTGGCGGCGGAAGTGGTGGTGGTGGAGGAGACGTGCATCAAGAAGAAATCACCACAGAACACCGAGATGTCATGCTCCAAATCGAGCAAAAGGACCAGCACCTCGTACGTCCATCCTGCTGGCCATGTACATATAAGAGCACACATTTGGTAGGATGGCCTGGTGGACCAAATCGGCACGGGCGTGATGGAGCTGGGGCAGCTGGCCCGCGGGTTGAACGAAGAACTTGTCAAGCAAAACATCATGCTGGAAGGCTTGGAGGAACGAATTGACAACACGAGCAACAACGGTACGATCGAGAGTGATGTATGTTTTACCAGAATGCGTGTATCACAGTGGAAAACTTGAACGCCAAGATGAAGAAAACCCTCACCGAGATGGGGCGGTCTGGCGACAAGTGCATGATGGACTTCATCTGCCTCGTCATCTTGCTTGGCATCCTCGCGGTCGTGTACAACATGTTCGTCAAGAAGACCCCCGCCACAAAGTAACTACTTGTAACGAACATGCGATCAACACTCCTGGTTGAACCTCCGATCAACACTCCTATATGATGAGGCCGGGGTTTCGGGGTTTCTCGATCGATCCACCTCGTCCAGTATAGTACTCGGAGTTCTGCACTACTTACTCTATGGCGCGAAGGTGTACGTTGCTAGGTACAAAACTACGCTGTCCAAATGTATTTGGAGAGGAACGTGGTGATCGGAGGGTACTTTAAGCTGAGCATGTGACTGACGTCTGGTTCGTTCCCTATGGTCTTGGATATGCAATACAGAGCTCCGTGGGAGATGTGGCCATGGGGACGCCATGTGAACCGACGACGGGGAATCTCAAGTATCTTGTTAAGTTACAGGCGGTGGACGCATCATCATAGGAACCATTCCTGGAGGCGGGCCACGTGGAGGAGGAAACATGCCACCTACATGAGTCAACGTGGAGGTGAGGGGAATGAAGGGTGGAAGGTCGACGATGTACCCATCGGAGGAGGAGGTCGCATGCCCATCATCATGGGCGGAGGTTGCATGTTCATGCCCATGGGGTTTATACCCATGCCCATAGGAGGCCGCATGTTCATCATGGGCGGAGGTCGTGGCGCGCCGCCGCCGGGAGGACGTGCGGCATCGGGACGTAGCCATGCACCAGCTACGTAGTCGCAGATGAGACGGCGAGGTTATGTACGAGATGCCACGAGGAGTTCCATACGTGTCATGGTCGCTCCTTGGCCCTGGAGCATGGCTTCGTAGTAAAGTTTGACGTTTTCTCGATGTTTCCACCCGCGGTTGTGTTGCTTGCGCCCAGCTTGCTACAAACACACATGAAGAAGTCCGTTCCCTTCCCCATGGAGAACCCATGCATGCACTTACCGAGTCATGGGTCAAGTACGTATCGCAGTAGTCGCAGTAGTATCGCGGCATGCTCTCTTTCCTTCACCGATCTCGGCACTCGTCCGTCGGTGTGTTGTATGCCACACACAAAGTACCCCTCCAATTTGGACCAATCAACCTCAAACAAATTCCAATCTTTTTTACCAATCACAATAACCCAAATGAAAGACCAACATTCCTGACCTTCCATCGAAATTGGAAGCAAAATTGGGGATGTGTCATGCCGGATGATGCTACATGGACATTACATGGACATTGCTGAAAGCACCGTGATAAGGCCATATCCAGCAAGCCTTACATGTACTAACGATACGAGCCACCTCAACCTCCGCATAGTGGTATTGAGTTCCCTGCTCAAGAGCGCTACATTTGTGTTAGCACCACACGAGAAGTTCGAATGGCTATTGAGCTACCTACGCCATGCTCAAAACTATATCATGGAGGCGTTATTGATGGGGATAGAATATATTAAGCACACAGTCATCAACGAAGACTCTCCATTTACTCGTCCATGTCCGCGCCGTCGTCGCCTCCGACGACGTTTGTCTGTCGTTCCATATCTTGTGCGTTGAGTTGGTTGGCTTCCCGGACACGCGCCATGTCGGGTTTGATCAAGCTGATGTTCACTTCCAGTTCCTTCAAGTCCTGCGCCTTTTGCTTGGCCTTGCTGTCCTTCATGCGGTTCTTGTAGAAGGCGGCTTCGCGCTTCTCCTTGATCTGCGTCACACGCGCAATTGCGTGCAGCGTGGCGCCGACCAAGTCGCGATCGTATTTGACGGCACGGTTGCGCACCTTTTCGAATTCGAACGTCGAGTCCAACGCCATTTCTTTACCCGCGGCCTTGCGGAAGGCCTTGGTCCACTTGACCTTGCGCGGGTTACGCTTGCGGTTGAAGTTGCGATGGCACTTGGACCGGCAGAAGCGGAACACTTTGCTGTCGTTACGCACAAAGGTCATGCCATGCCCTGGGTACACCGGCGACGAGCAGAAGTAGCATGTGTGGATACGCATGACAGCGGCGGCAACGTCGAGGGATGTTCAAGTCTGAAAATGTACTCCACCAGCAATTCCACTCGATGCCACCACCAATACCCACCAATCAAATGGCTCGCAAATACTGTATGTTTGGATATAAAATCTGTTGTTGCGGTTTCTTCAGGATATAATATATAACAGGTATGGCTTGCCAAAGGATAATGTTTTGAAGTTGCCAACTCCCTCCGGATAAATTTACGTGGCACACGGAACACAGTACAGTATACCAATATGACACAGCAATAGTACCCCTTCGATCGATGGTGGTTGTGCCTTGCTTCTTCAGTAACGTCAATATAGGCTTGAGAATTGAACATGTTTGAAGTGGTTGTTGGCAAGAGATGAGACAGGACGTTACACGACGGTTCTAGCGAAACGCTCGGACGAAATGATTCGAACGTGATGCCCAGGGGGGACGGCGATGCGCAGCGGACGATGTCCAATGTCGCGAGTGAGCTGCCGTATGATATTGTGTACGCATCGTCAACAGACTACGCCCCGATCTTTCCCAGTGCGGTCGAGTTGATGCTCATGCAAGCTGCACCTGGTGCGTTGCCAGTCCGATGGATGTCGTCGAAATCGTGTTCGTATCCCCAAGAAATTGGGCTCATACTGTCAACGCGAGCATACGTCAAGTCGATCCGCATTGTCACACATTTGCTCTTTGCGCCGTCCAAAGGTACGGCGGCCCCACAACATGCCAGCTCACATGTCATTGCCGTCGTCTTAGTCGAAGTATGCGCGTCGGACGATGCCCGAGTGCAACGGTACATGGACCATAATACTTCCACAGGTGACCTGCAACTGGCCATGCAAGTATATTGCAGCACCGATTGTCCATCCTTGTGGTACGCTTAGCAACTTGTGTAGCAACGAAAAGATATTCAACTGGTCCGAGAGGGAATATGACTATACAATGTAGCTCCATGGACTGGCCGTGCGCTGGCACGAACGCGCGACCGACCGACATTCGAATGGACATTCACGAACCCCTCAACGTGCTCAAGTTTATGCTGCACGCTCCACGAGTAGTCGGGTCTAATCTATACCACCAGGTAACACCATAGATGTAGCTATCTATGAACAACGCCAAACGTTTACCAACTTGGGTGGGTGGCTAGGTCGCGATCTTTCAAATCCAAGTCCTTGGTGTGCCCTTACCCCAACCCCTCCACATCAGCAGTATTCCTCTTGTGGGGACAGAGGATGCTTCTTCCCCGTCGACAAACGAAGAAGTCTACCAAGCGCTGCTCGACAGCGCTGTGCCCATGGATCTCATCGCCCAAGTCTTGGACGTTGCCACTGACGTCGATGCGTACACTGCCAAGGCCGTCCAACATGCCACGATGGTCAAAGCTTCGTGTATTCAGCAAGACGACTACGACCGCGCCAAGGACCTGGCCACTCGGATAGCGTCGCTCATAGACTTGGGCAAGCAAATCCACGCGATAGCCACCCTTAAAACCCACGCCGTGGCCATGGAAGCGTTCGACCAAGCGCAGATGTACCACATGGTAATACCATGTTACACACAGGTGGTTCGATCCTCTCCTGACGACTGGCTTCATGCGACACAGCAACTGGAAGCATTGGCGGTTACAAGGGAGAAACGCATAGCCGACACGTTTGCTGTTTGCCATGCCAGCCAAACAAGTAAAACGACGGACACGTCAGTACTGGACGTACCAGTGGCACCTCCAGACCCATACATCGCCACGATTCACGACGTAGCTATCCGACGATGGCTGGTCGACGAGAAGAAGATGACTGGTTGTCCTGCATCGGGCAATAGTCGTCGTCGTAGTCCTGCCGATGCGTTTCTGGCTACCATGTGGGGACGAGACTTTATGGCTTGTACTGGTAGTCCAGTGTGGAACATTCGCCGCGCATGTGTTGAAATTGCAGAGCAGCACGTGGCGATCCTTGTCCATGTATTCGACGTGGAAACGTTGTACGAAATGTACATTGAGCTTGTGCGCACAACGTTCCTCGTCGATCCAACCATTCCCGTGCTCATCGCGACACTGCACCTTGTCCGAACCATGTACGAAAGGCCATGTATGCTGCCGCCAACCACAACCCCCGTCGGTCGTACTTCGAAGGGCTTGGGATTTGGTACGTGGGGGCTCCGAAGGGGGGTCCTGCGCCCAGGTATTGAACGTATTATCGACGCCATCTTCCAGTGTTCAGCGTACTTCAACACGCTGTTGCGGGAAGATTGCATCCGCACGGTGCGGTTCCTGGCCCAACAGCCCCACGTCGCAGGTTTGGCTTTGGAATGCACGTGGCAGCGTACCGTACAAGTCTCGCCCGGGTTTGAACGGGTGCTGGGGCTGACATTTCTGCAAGACCAGCTGCAAACCATCCTATGCTTGGCGATGGAATCATCTTTGTCGTTTAATGAGCCGTCCAAGGCGATGGGGCAGCTATACGAGGACATGTCGGCTTTTCTGACGTCCACAGTGATTACCACCGACGACACTGTTCGTGGCGCAGCGTTAGAGTGTCTGTCCCTTGTGCACGCGTGCCAGCAACGAGACTTCCGCGGCGTCGTCGCCATCTCTCGTACGTTTCGAATAGCTTGAGACAGTTTGAGGATGATGCTATCAACATATTTTGACTAGGCGAAGTCCATGTGCCGCTGTTTCGGACGTTCCCGTTCTCAGACTCGGAAGCAGATCGATTAGTAGACCAAGCCCAAGTGTTTGCCAACAGCCATCAACTGCCCGTCCAACTGGCCACGTACGAGTTGGACGCGCCTGGCTTGGACGGATTTCACGAGTTCCACCAACTCAAAAAAGGCACGGTCGCGTTCGCAGGACAAGTGTCCCCTCGGTATCTGGAATCCACTACTCGGGTACAACTGATTCCGACGGCGGCGTTGGCCAGCGACTTGACACTTTCAAACACGATCTCGTCGTCGCTACAACAAACACCTACTACTACTACTACCACTCGACCCCAGCAGCAGACAATCAACTGCTCAACCCCCCACTCCATTACACCGTCACAACCCCCGCTTACTACCGTTGAGGCAACCCCCAACAGACCAGTTGACCTGTCAATTCCTTCCCAGCCCAAGGAACTTCACCCCCGAGCGAGCCCTTCTCCGTTTCCACCAACGACTGTATCCCCCTTGCATCCATCGCAATCAATGACGTCGTTCCTTCCTGGCACAACAGCTGAGCCCTTCCCTTCGCCATCGGTGATCCCCTCCCTGACTTCTAACGACCCCTTACGTCTGGCTTTCGAGCTTGAACCATCGTCGCCAATGCCAGCAGCAGCTCCTGTAACTTTAGTCAGTGCACAGTCGCCACATTCCTCGCAGGATACTAGTCTTATCGTGGAAAAGGCAGTGTCGTCCCCTGTCAAACCCCTCGCCGGTCGAAAGAACCAGGTCGCCCCTGCGACAACGTTGGAAATTCCGCCCTCGTCTGTATCAGTGAACGGGACCCCACGGACGGCAAGGGAACGCATCGAAACACTCCAAGTGGTCGCAGAAGTTGCCAAGAAAGTTACCCACGCCGACGATAAAAAAGCAGGGTGTTCGATCTCGTAATGTCGTAATTCAACAACCTGATCAGGCAATCAACTCAGCTCTGGTGTTAACTGTTAGTCGAGTACTAGTCTTCTCGTCAACCAGCGTGGTGCCACTCGTCGTCGACTACGATTTGCTTATACGTGGCACGCTGAGACGCGGGTACACATGCCAAGAGCGTATCCGCCTTGTCCGGCCCAAGGTTCTACAAATAATAAGTATGTACATTCAATGCAATATACATGGAGACAACCCATTGTTGTTGGGGATATGAAGGTACTTGATAGAGGGCGACTGCGAATTGCGTAGCCACTTCGGTAACTTGCGTCATGGCATGGTCAAAGCCATTTTGCGCAGCAATGAATGTCACTATAGTCTACACGAAATACCATCAGGTCTTTACTAAACAATTGCAGTTGTTTACTGCAATATCGAATGGCTCCACTGGGCACTCGTACGCTTCAAGAAGTGCCGTGATCGCCTACAGCATCGTTCCATGATGAGGCGAAAAGGAACGAACGAGTGCTTACTCGCACGAGCCCATAGAGCAGTCGCCAGTCGACAGTGCGGACGGATTGAATAAACGCAAGAACACAGGCGAGGACAGGACGAGGGCCGACGACGCTGCGTGCAATCTATCGAGTTGGCACTGTGTCACATACAAAAATAGAAAACAAAAGTACCTCGAGCATCGCCACGCCAGTATTGTTGCGTACTTTTGACGACGGGTCGCCAAGCCGTTGGATAAAAATCGTCACCAGGGGCGGTAGAAATACCTCCTTCGGCAAAACAAAGTCCGTTCAAATGAATACAAAGTGGATGCAATTCGTGTACAAGTTGGTCTGCAACTGCGGCGCACGACGTGATGGCCACGACGACAAACGTACATCCCGACGCAAACGCCTATCCCCATGTTATAATATTGGGCCCTCTGTTCATTCAACATGTACATGGACGGGTTGTTGTAAAATGCCAGTCGTGAGCCATGGCAGCACTAATTTCTCGAGCGCAGAGGTCGACGATCCATTTTGAGAAAAGTGCCCAAGTGTTTGAATGGCGTGTACGATGGCGGCAGTTGCTGGCTCGCGCAACGTTCGATGGCGGCTATAAGCGCAGCAGAACGTGCGGCCGTCGATACGTGTGAGGATGCCACCGACGCCTTCACACGCCTAATAGCACCATCATATTATACAGTACAAATAACGTCGGGTATATATTATCCTTACCGCGGCTAGCTTTGGCTCGAGATGTTCTGGCTCGGATGGCTCCTCTGCAAGCTGATCGTCGTTTGCTTGTCGGCTAGTAGCCAATGCCGTAGCCTTCATCAAATCGACTTTCGGTGGGCTCCTACACTTGTGTTCCCTTCGTGTTTTTGGGCTACTCGATTTGCTTTCCTGTGGGACGAGTGGCGACAAGGCCGTCGCTTGAGCTGCTACTGCACACACTTGGGCTATGACAACGTCCATCTCGGCCTTGACGAGCGACGCGCCGTCATAGTTTTCAACCTGCAACACGCTGTTCTTTTGCAGATGCAGCCGCTCCAGCTGGGCGAGGCACTGCAGCACAGTTCGTTCCAGGTCCTTGGTATGTTTAGCCGCGGCGTAGTCTTCCGCGTCGACACATGTGGCTCGTTGGATGCGCAGTGCTTCGACGAGTTGCCGCAAACTCAGTCGAGTCCCAGGACGTGATGGATGGGGTATGTGATACAGTTCCAGCGATGCAGTGTCGCACTGTGTCCGAGGGCTGTTGCTGGCGGGGTGGTTGTTGTTGTTGGGCAGGTGCATGATCGGGTTCAACGATGGCAACGAAGTAGTCGTGTCGCTAGCTTTAGCAGGGGAACCCAAGAGGGTGATGTCCACCAGCCCCACCTGGGTACGTACGTACACGATTCGGCAATGTGTGACGACGTTGTTGTGTGTCGTACAAACGAGCGTACAATACATACCTGATCAAACACATTGAACCGATTGCGGTGGCATTGGTGCAGCGACAGCTTGAAATATGCGACAGCGCAGTCGATGGTGATGCACTTGAGTTCGCGCGCGTTGAAATTGGAAGATTCGTTCGAGTCCAACGCGACGTACCCGAGCTTTCTGAGCTTGGTCACGGCCGACTCGGCCACAAAGATGTCGATACGCGATGGAATTTTCGTGTGATGCACCAACACTTGCATCTACATTCAACACAGCACACAAGAACTCATACTGTAGTCATCAATTAGACAACCAAAGCCAGCCAAGATCTAGCGCAGTCAGTTGGCTGTACTAGTTGAGAGTCGATTCGTACTGTCGCAATGTGCACTGGCGTGCCGTGGTTGACCATAAGCACGACCTCTTGGGGGTATTCACAAAGCCTGAAAGCGTGTGTCAGATCTGTTGTAGTATGTACATCATATATGCAAGTGTGAGAGGATACACGAACAACTGACTTGGTGGATTGCCAGCCTGGACAAGACCTATCGCGGACTTGAAGGTGCAGCGCGGGGTGCTAGGTATGTATGTACATGTGACGACAGCGGAAGAAGGTTGGGCGAATCACCATGTCATCTTCGGACGTGGCGGCGGTGACAAGGAAGGGAACGCGGCAACCTGGCGCAGCAGCCGTCGAATCACCCATCGACATATTAGTTATCCCTTCGTCGTCCTCACTGTGCCAACAACAAGACGACGAGGCTGGCTATATTTAGAGTCACTATATCGACGAAATAGACTCTGGGCGACTCTCGATCACGTCCGTAGACCTAATCTCGACTACGTCCTGCGTCGTGCCACTATGGTCGTCGCCAGTATCCTGAACGTTGTCACATGGCGCGTCAGTTGTTGTTATAGTGTGACAGGTCTGGAGGTCGGCGACAACTTGCTCTGAAACGACTGGGTCGTCGACTACCTTGACGGGTCTCGTGTACCGCTTGGGCTTGGGCTTGCCGATACTGTTGGTCACGCGCAGTTTGGTCACGGGGGATGGCGTGCAAAAATGAAGTCGTGCCGGATGCGAGTCTGCCGATCGCACTGGGCTTAGCACTGCAGTGGCAAAGGAGGAAGAGGCCTCGGGCTGGCCTGCCAAGGGCGACTGGATGCTCTGTCGAAGGGCCGAAGCGGATGGAAGGACGAGGGTGAGGTTGGTGTCGGACGTGCGGCGCCGTTTTTTCCGCCGCTTGAGCACGGCATGCATGTGCTGCGGGAACTGCGTGGGGTCGTAATGGATGGCGGCAATGCCGCACTGCGCGGCTAGGAACACGTTGTCTTGGCAGTCGTCGATGAGCACTGTGTGGTGGCTTCGGATGGGATCGGCACTTGACATCGACGACGATGCTTCGAGGGCCGCAGACGCAACGTACGGGAGCTTGGTGCGTCGGTGCAGCACTAAATGATGGGAGTCGATGCCTGTGAACTGCACGGCGTCGTCTCGGGATAATGTCCATCCTTCGACATCGCCGCGAACGATGATCGATTCTGCATGTACAGTATTAGTGCTCACGATGAGTAAGGACGGGGAGGAGCAGGGAGTACGGACCAGACACGGAGGGGTCAAAGCACAATGACAAGACTTCGCGAATGAGCGGTACTTGCGGCGAAAATGTCACGACAGCCAACGACACGTGCGCTGCCAAGAGCGGCAACAATCGAACAAACAACGGGCTACCATAGGATAAGATCGTCGCCATGCACAATCGACGAGGGACGAATAGATAATAGCACCGCACCGAACATATGGCAGGAGCTCCGCGGCAGGGCGGGACCACGATCCATTCGTGTGGATCCGAAGGAACGTCGAGTCAAAGTCCACACACACCAAGCGACATCCGCTGGACACGAGAGACCGCATGACTTGATCCGCCAATAGCTTCAAGGACGCAGGATCCTCGTCATTGTCTCCTGCGATCATCAGCGCCGGAATAGCCTTCGTCCGATAAACCTGCTCGCCATCCCAAGTTCAATACTTTACACACACACACAACGCCGGTCGTGATGGTGCGAGGTCCACAAGAACATGTTTCCTTGCCATACATCCATGTCCACATGCCCATCAAACACTTCCAAGGAATATTCAAGACAGGTAAATCCCCATCTCCATCAAGAACACTGCTCTCATGCACACACATAGTACCTCGGTTGGTGTCGCGGCGGCGTTGATGATCAGTCGGTCGCTTCGTTTTCAAAATCCAAACGAAATGAAATTTGAGCCAATCAGAACATAGAAAAGGGTAATAAAAAAACCTCTCCGGATACTCCATATCATAAGAATAAACAATGAGTATCCGGATGACCCCAACAGATGTGAGAAAAGCCAACCCCATTTTTGAATTCCGACGGAACGATGTCTCGACTGATCACGCGGGGGTTCATTGGCACCATCGGGAACACGCCGCTGATCCGCATCGGAAGCCTCAGCGACGCCACGGGATGCAACATCCTTGCTAAGGCCGAGTTCTTGAACCCTGGCGGATCGGTGAAGGACCGCGCCGCGCTGTACGTCGTCGAAGAAAGCGAGAAAGCTGGCTTGCTGAAACCTGGGGGGATCGTTGTGGAGGGAACCGCCGGGAACACGGGCATTGGACTCGCGCATGTGTGTGCTGCTAAGGGTACTGCTCTTGTCTATCCACCTCTATGCATCTCATGGGGAGACTCAACTTGTGTAGGGTACAAGTGCGTGATTTTCATGCCCAACACCCAAAGCCAAGAAAAGATCCAAGCATTGCAATTCCTTGGCGCAGATGTACTGATCGAACATTGTGTCCTCGTATGGTCGTCTAATGCATATTGTGTAGGTGCGTCCTGTGCCTGCGGTGCCATTCAGTGACCCGCTGAACTACAATCATCAAGCACGCGATTACGCGGCGCAGACTCCCAACGGTAATAATCCTCCTCAACTATCTGTATAGGTTTGACGAAAGTTGTTTATATCTAGCCGTGTGGACCAATCAGTTTGACAATGTCGCTAATCGCTTGGCGCACACCAAGACGACTGGGCCTGAAATTTGGGAGCAGACCGAAGGCAACATCGATGCGTTCACTTGCGCTACGGGCACGGGTGGTACCCTCGCAGGTATGCCATGAAGCTCTTTCCACCTCGAATCTTACCCTTTCTCACGTATTGATGCATTAGGAACGGGCATCTACCTCAAGCAAAAGAACCCGAATGTGAAGATCGTCCTCGCCGATCCTCCTGGCAGTGTCCTCTTCAAGTAACCCATGTGTTTCCCATCCTTTTTGCAGCGTAAACGATGCCTATCCATCGTGTTTGTGTAGTTTTGTCAAGAATGGCGTGTTGGAACGTCAAGGCACGGGAAGCGTCACGGAAGGCATCGGCCAAGGCCGCGTGACCGACAACTTGAAGGACTCGCCCATCGACGATGCCGTGCACGTGGAAGACCACCGGTCCATCAACATGGTATATTGTCCTTTTACTCAAAACTTGGTTGACTTTTGTGCTGAATCGCCAAATTTATCGATCGATTATTCTATGTACTGAAGTTTGTATGTAAAGTGTTGTTTGTATTCACACTAATTTCAGTCACACACTAATTCGATATTGGTGATTGTTTGCTGCAATCGGATTGGTTCAATTCTTCTTTCGATGATTCTTGACTTTTGTGCTGAATCGCCAAATCCATCGATCGATTATTCTATCTACTGAAGTTTGTATGTAAAGTGTTGTCCTTAGGTGATTGTATTCACACTAATTTGAGTCACACACGAATTCGATATTGGTGATTGTTTGCTGCAATCGGATTGGCTCAATTCTTCTGCCGATGATTCTTGTGTACATGTATTTGGTTGTGTGTCGATTTATTCATTCTCCATGAGTCACTCCAGTTTAGAAGAAACTCAAAACCATATATATCACATCCATCCTCGATCATCATCTTCTCGTGTACTTGATCAAGCGTCTATGGTAGGTGTTTCGCCTCCTCAAGGACGAAGGCATTTTCGTGGGTGCGTCGTCGGGACTGAATGTCGTGGCAGCGTGCGATGTGGCCAAATCCATTGGACCGGGGAGTACCGTGGTGACGATTCTGTGCGACTCGGCGTCGCGGTACCAGTCGCGTCTGTTTAGCCGGTCGTGGTTGGAGTCCAAGGGGTTGTTTGATGCTGTGCCCGAAGATTGCCGCCATTTGGTGACTTTGCCATAGTACTGTCGTCTTGTATCAAGCGATATGCACTGGTGCTGGTGGGTATAGTATGTAGTAGTACTGTACATACTGGTGGGACGAGATGCTTTGGTTATAGTTTCTGACAAAACTAGACCTTTGATTTTCCATGTTATGCGTCGACACGTGGCACGGGCAGGTGCTTGATAGCACCCCCTGCAAGCCACGGATGTTGCATCGCTTGGTCTAGTGACCATCGGGTCGCGGCTGGAGCTAACAACCCGTGCACAAATTGTTTGGCCATCGGGGACACATGGTCACACTCGTCCAGCCTAGACAACAAATCATATGAGACTTGAGGCTCTTACGGACTCAAACGCCGCCACCGCCGACGACGAGATGGAGAGTAGAAACACATTACCCTGGCACAGCCATGTCTGGATTTTGGAGCTTGTGAGTGTACCATGTTTGGATGTTGTGAAAGACGTTCTAACATCAACATTACGACAAGCAACATGAGGTCGACACAACAGGTAAACTCGAAGGGGAGGAGGAATCACGTACGTCGCCGCGAAATGGCGTGTGTCCCACGAGTAGTTCATACGCGACAATGCCGACACTCCACACGTCCACTTCGACGCTGTACTCTTGATGGTCGACGATTTCTGGACTCATGTACTCTGGCGTGCCGCAAAAGTGGCGCCGCTTGCGATTCGGGGGCGGCGCATGGATCGCCAAGCCGAAATCGGCCACTTTGATCGTGTCAAGTGTCCCCAAGAGGAGGTTTTCAGGCTATGTTTGAACGTTTGAACGTGGATTCTACGTATGAAGAGGTGTACAACGCACGCACCTTGATGTCGCGATGGATGACATGCCGAGCATGCAAATATTGCACGGCGCGCACGACTTGGTGCACGAAAGCAACGGCAACGGCTTCTGCAAAGTACCCCCGTGGCTGGTCCGACAAGAGTCTTTGCAAACTGCCATGGGGCGCATACTCCAGCACCAAATACGCCAACGAGTCTTCGTGAAAGTACCGGTATAGCCGGAGGATATGGGGATGCTTGAGGCGCGACTAACAGCAATTATTCCACTTGCTCAACAAACGCTTAGCATCAGTCCGTACCTGGATTTCCACCTCCATTTTCAAGCTACGAATGCCCACTTCGTCCATGTTGGACTTGGTCAAGACCTGTGGGAAACACCACGTTAAAGATATATACAGAACGAAACAAATAAGGGTTGTTGTTGTACCTTGAGCGCCACTTCAGTTTCAGCTGCGGTCCGTTGCTTGGCCAAATACACGTACCCAAACTTGCCAAACCCGAGCTTCTTGTCCGTGTACTTGAAGTCGTCCAACGTGAATTTCGCTCTAACAGTTAATAGTTGTGTTGGCGCAACAGTAACATATGTGACTCTGTACCTTGACTTATCGTGGTTTTGCTCTTCAACGGAAGGGTCCAATGACGTCCGAAACGGCGCTCGTGACACGCTTAATCGCGAGCTCGACGACTTCCTTCGCAGCTGGCCCCGTGCATGGTGTTGTGGTAGTTCCCTGTCTTCGGGAATGCTGCTGCTCAGGACATCGTCGTCTTCGTCGTCGCTGCTGTCGGGAGGTTTGTTAGCAAGCACTCGAAGTGCCCCCCCGCCATTCCCACTGGTCAAGCTTGATCGACGCTTCGACGGGGTGACTTCGTACGATGCTCGTCGGTCCTCTGTTGGCTTCGTCACCACAGACGATGGAGCGTCCAGACTCACACGGCGGAGAACGCGGGTCGGGGAGTCGTGCTTTGCAAGGGCATCCAGCATGGCTTCGTTCGACAGCCGCCGCTTGGTCAGAGACGAATGAGTACTGTGGTGCACTGCCAATGTGGGTAACGAACTCGACCTCGACGTCAATTTGGATGTCGATGCTTCTATTGCGGTTGCGATGTCGGACTCCCAATGGGCTTCCCCATGGGACAGTCTCTTCTTGTTGAGGATTCGTCGGGGAGCATCATGAGTGTGTTCCAGCGACGCAGATCCAGTGTACGATGAAGCTCTGTCGCTTGTCTGGGTCGTATTAGTTGGGGAAGTCGATGACGCTTCACTTGCCACGTTTGATGCATCGGATGAAATGGAAGCGTCCTTGGATTCGTCATGCGACGAGAATGCAGATGGAGGAGGTGCTTTTGTCGATGGGTTGAGCATTCTTGCGTTGATCCTTCCACTCCTTGCAGGAGCGACAGCTACTCGAGGTGTTGATCGCGCGAGCGTCCCTAATGAACTTGTCCGCTTTGCTGCAACGATACGTCCGTTCGACGCATTTGAAACAACTAGCGGCTTACTCGCATGGGCATGCTTAAGTGTCGGCACCGTTTTCAGGGTCGACGGAGCCCGGAGTTTGCTCGTGCTCCCGTGTCCTGCTGCAACCTGTCCTTTCTTGGCTAGTGGACCTCCAGTGGCACTACATGCAGCCACGTTAACCACGTACATCTATCGAGAGAGTGATGCCATGTACATGTTCTTCTTCGAGCTGCTGTTTTCGTCACGTTTCCTCTTCTTCTCTTTCCATTCCTCGAGCTTCGCTTGCATGTCCATGTTGATGAGGGGTGACAAAATAAATGCTGCTTTCCCTCCAATTTAATTCTTCAACGCGAGTTTCTGGTATTATTTATTTCCCCAACCGAATTCATTTTACTAAAAGCAAGTTAAAATTCAAATCAAGAAATAAATTTGATTGTATTAATTTGTTTGGCGAAACTCGAGTTCGCGCCATTCTTGAATTTGAATTTGTGGCCGCAACATCGCCCGCGGACTTGTCGGCGCAAGACTTTATGAATGAGGGAGAAGGGAGTCCATGGAACATGCATGAGTCGACGTGACGAGCATTTCGCATGCAAGAGGCACTACTGCAAGCATGGTGATGGACCACAGGTCACGATCGAACTGCACCGATCGAACACTCTATTGTATATTGAATGAATCCATGTTGTGCAGCTTAAATCTCTTCAACATGCCCGTCGAATCCGTCAAACATGTCTTTCTTCCTCGATGGTGCCTTCGAGCCCGTTGGAGGTTTTCTCGAATAACTATGATGTGGCGGTGGTGCCTGATGTGGTTGACGGTACGGAGCGTGCACTCCGTTGTCATCGTTGTCGCTTGGACCAAACCCAAAGCTTCCGAATCCAAATGGACGCAACATTTCCTGCATGATATCGTCCATGCTCTCAAACGGGTGCGGTGGCTGGCCCATGAATCCGCCGCGGAATGGCGACATTCCACCGTCGTCATGCTGGATTCCGCCTCGGCTACGGAACAGCTGGAACGGATCCAGAACTGCATCATGCGAGTCTGAATCCGTGTTTGCTTCGACAGAGTTGTCTTGCGTTTGGTCTTTCACGTCCAAGATCAACGCGGGTTGTCGACCAGGGCATTTCCGAAAGATTCGGCGGAGGGTCTCGCACTGGCGATCTCCATTGATGCTCCGGCACGACGACGATATGGTGGTGGAATGCGTGCACTCGGGGTGCTCCTCCCGGTCCTTTGCCAACACGGCCTCGTCTGCTTCGCTCAGCCTCGGCATGGTGGCGTCGATGGTGGCAGTGGTGAAGCGAAAGTGTGTGTTTTTGTGTTCCTCTAACAGTTTATACATCGACGTTTCTTATTTCTATATGATACAAAGATTTGATTGGATAATATTCAGGGTTACTTATACATGATTGGTCATTATTTCGCCAATCAAAGCCGCGTTTCTTCAACGAGATACATTTGCTCTCATGCCACAGCAAGTTGAGCTCCTTGACGGCGGCACTGGCGAAGAGTTGTTCCGCCTTGGGGTCCCAGACGACCGCAAGACATGGTCGGCATATGCATTGACCCATGACGAGTTCCACGGCACAGTCGTCGACGTCCATCGATCGTACCTTCTGGCTGGAGCGACGTACATCACGACAAACAATTACATGGTGACGCCAGCGGGCCACTTTTCGCCCGAGGACATTCCCAATTACGTCAAGGTTGCTGGACAGCTCGCGCGAGATGCCATCAACTCATCGACTTGGAACAGTCCTAGGAAAGTGTGTGGGTCGCTGCCTCCGTTGTCGGAGAGTTACCGCCACGACCTCGTGCTCCCCGCCACCGATGCCATTCCCTTGTACACAGTCATTGGGGAGTCATTGAGTCCATATGTGGACCTTTTTTTGGCGGAAACCATGTCCTCGATCGCCGAAGCTCGCAACGCCCTGACAGGGGTCCAGCATCTCGGCAAGCCCGTGCTTGTGTCGTTCACGTTGAGGGGCGACGGCGTCCTTCGCAGCGGTGAAACTGTCGCAGATGCTTTGGCCATGTTGCAATCCATGGCGCATCCAGTGGTTGTCGGGGTACTTTTCAACTGCTGCGAGCCGGAAGCCGTCACAATTGCCTTACGATCACTCATATCGTCTTCGTTTGAGTTTCGGATTGGAGCGTATGCCAATGCCCTCACGCCCGTCCCTGACGGATGGGTCATGGAGGGTGCCAGTCCCCAGTCTTTCCGCACCGACTTGTCCCCGACCGAGTACCTCGAGCATGTCCAGGAGTGGATCCGTCTCGGCGCTTCCCTCGTCGGCGGGTGCTGCGCCGTGGGCCCGCGGCACATCCAAGCAATTCATGACGCCGTCATCGTGGGTGCTGTTCCCGCTGTACATGATGGGACTAGTGCTATTCGTCATGGCTAAGCACACTAGCATACACCTGACATGCATAACGTGTTTGGTGAAGAATAGTAGTTACTCCATAGTAGTGCCAAGTCGTTCAATATCGCATGGCTCAGAAATTTGGATTCGTGACAGGTTGGTCATTGTACTACTCCTGGTCCGTTGAGAGTAGTTGTAGTTTTTAAAAGCAGTCAACGTCATCGCATATTTTATTTGCCAGAACCAAGCATTTAGCACTTGGGTAGTTTGGTGGCCACCTCATATTGGACGTTTCATCGTTGTTACCCGCCAGAGATTATTGCGAGTGCCTTCGCTTCACTTTCCTCGCTTTATCACACACAATGGCTGCCCCGAGGGAGGGTATAAATTAAGGGCACAATCACAGTTGAACTAGTTGGCGAGGAGTTCCTTCAGTAGCCACATACAGCACGCGTTCACTTCTTCTGTCCAAATGTCTGGATCGCACGCCTTGGCTTGCATCAGAGTCGCCACTTGGTGCAATGCCGCCTTGGTCTTCCACTTGCCATCTTCATGCGCGAGGACCCGCAGCGCATCCGCGGCCGCCGCGACGCCGATGTCGTCATACGCGCTCTCGAACGCTTCCATGAACGACTCGAACGAGAGGCCGAGCGCCAGCATGTCCTGGACATCCAGGTCGTTTGTCGGAGGTGGCGACGCGGTCTGCACGAAAGCTCGGAACTGTGTGTGAAGGAGTGGCGTCAAGGCGTCCTCCATTGGTCCCTGTCCAGTGATTGGTCAACAGTGAACGTCAAACACGCAAATGCTGTACATCGTGGTCGGAGTAAAACGACGCTTGGCTGGCATGGGATGAGAGAAGCGATGTGTGGGATATGGCCGCCTACACACTCACGAAATGAGCTACAACGTACAAAGAAAAGTGTATTACCGGAAGCAATGGATGGCTGCTGTCACTGTGCACCGATGGGCTGGTGGAGCTCGCAGGTTTCTACCACGATGTAAGATCCTATTACTGTATCATGGCAGGACGAAGTAGGGGTCGTACCGTGTCACATATAAACGAGCTTTGGCTGTACTGATGCAGCAGCCGCCCCGACGACGATGACGACACGGGCGACGCCTCTGGCAGGACGTCATCTATCCTGGCATTTGATACGTTGTTGAAGTCACCAACACCCCCGGGCTCGTCCAAGGGGCGGACGGCGGCGATGTCATCGGAGTAGTCTATGGCGCAGATCAAAAGGTCGGGCGCAACGACGGCCTCGTTGGTTGATGAGATGTGTCTTGAGCTATCTAAAGCAGCACGTGGTTGATGTAGTCGAACTAGGAATCCCTTGACAGCTGCTTGAATAAAAGTAGCTGCGACGGTGTGCACAGTCGTGTCGACCAACGCGTTTTGGCTGCTTTGTTTGATTGGCACAGAGATTCGTACGTGCTTGCCCGCCAACAGTGTCACACACGCATGTGCCAGTCGCTGGGCCATATTCAGATCGTCATCTTGGTCCATTGATTTCATTTCCATGGGTACAAAGCAGGCGGCTTGACCGAGTCGACTGGCTATCGTTTGTTCGTAGGAATCCACAGAACGACACTTGCCAGCATCTAAGCACGCCCGTGCCAGTCGGTTAGCCGTGTCGAGTTCGAGGTTGTCATCTTGCCGACGACGATGCGACGCTTTCACCACTGCCGCTACGCATCCACGTTACCATGAGTTGATGGTCCAGAAGTAGACGATTTTGATATGTTATCATAGCTTCGTGATGAATCTATCTTATGGGATCGATGACTGTGTACATACCTTGAATCACAGACGCAGCCACATGATGGACGGCGATGTCGTGGCTGGTTGTGCTGGCCTGATTCAAACTCTGTGGATGGTCAGTAGTAGTAGCCCACAACAGGTCCCTGCCCTCGGCCATCGCGCTCGCGCTCGACACACAACGACCGGCTGCTATTCGATTCCGCAACTGGTGCAACAAGACTATCCGTTGGATCCTTCTGGCGGCAGCGTCAAAGCCAGCACGAGTGGCGAGGGCGAGCAGTCGACTCTGACGGCCACGGACGATGCTTTGTATGGCGGTGGCAGCTAGGGACTCGACATGTCTTCGCATGGCGCCGCCTGGCAGATCGATGGAACTTGATGGAGTTGAGCGAGTGGTGGACTTGTCCGCCACTGAAAGCTACACATATCACAACTTGTAAATGAAAAATGGAGCCAAAGTTGAAAAATACTAGAACATATTAATGGAATAAATAAAAATGACGAATATATTAGTACAAACTTTCTCGCAATTTGGTTCTGATTTATTTTGGTAGGTCATGTACTAGGGTGTGTGGTGGTGAAAGGCGAAGTGTCGAAGTTGGTGGAGTTTTACTCTCGTTTGCAGCGTCAAGCTGAATGCGACAGAGCATGCCGCGCACATGCTTCTGGATGAGCATGGCGCTTTCGATCACACAAGACTCGATCGCTAGCTACACAAAGACCGATGAGAAAGTCTCGACGAAAAGTGCCAGCTTTTTACTAACCGCGTGGTTCAATTCCGTGTTCACGTGAAGTTGGACGATGTAGCTGCGACACAGTTTGCGTGCGAATTGCGTCATCTCAGACGTTCGTACCGCAGCTCCCTTGTACACGCCTTCAAACCACAAACGTTTAAAATTGACTTCTTTTGACCAGTGTTGGTACCTTGAATGACGCCAGCGGCCAATTCTCGCACTTGTCGTGTTTGAGTTGCTACGGTCGTTGCTTGTGCCTGTCGAGCAACGTTCTCCGCTCGCAGCAACTCTTTCAACTGCCCTCGTTTGGCTTTCGCTTGAACTGCTTGTGTTTTCCACCGAACTATCCGTTGGATCCTTCTGGCGGCAGCGTCAAAGCCAGCATGGCTGGCGAGGGCGAGCAGTCGGCTCTGGTGGCCACGGACGATGCTTTGAATGGCGGTGGCAGCTAGGAACTCGACATGGCTTCGCACGGCGTCATCTACCGGGTTGATGGAACTCGATGGCTTTGTAGGTGATGGGAACGATCTGTCACCCGTTGATGCCTACACCAATACCGAGGCGAAATTAATACAAGGCGTCAACGTTGGCGGGTAAGGTGCTAACCAGGCTGGCTACAACGGGGTGCTTGTCAAGTGGTGGTGTGTCGGATGACTGGCTAGAAAACGTCGATTCACCGTAGCTGTGTGACAGTGATTTCGTCGAGCCCCCAGTCGTAGCGTCCGGTGGTGCAAAATGGGGTGATGACGAAGTTGATAGAGTTTTACTCTCCTTTGCAGCGTCAAGCTGAATGCGACAGAGCATGCCGCGCACACGCTTCTGGATGAGCACGGCGCTTTCGATCACACAAGACTCGATCGCTAGCTGCACGAAAAATGAGAAAGGCTAGATGAAAAGTGTCAATTCTACGAACCGCATGGTTCAATTCCGTGTTCACGTGAAGTTGAACAATGTAGCTGCGACACAGTTTTCGTGCGAATTGCACCATCGCAGACGTTCGCACCGCAGCTCCCTTGTACACCCCTACACATCACAAACACCCTAAGCCCATACACTCGTTAGAACTACTGTATCACGGACCTTGTATCACCCCAGCGGCCAACGCCCTGGTTTGAACTGCACACAACGCTTGTTCAGCATGCCGAGCAATCTCGTCTACCCGACACCTCTCTGCCTCTCGTTCCAGTCGTTCAGGTTCCACTTTAGCAGCTTGTCGTATCCTGTCGGTTTCCGCTTTGGCTACCTTGTCCAACTCGATTGTTTTTTGCCGTGACGCTTCGTTGATGATGGTGGCGTCTTGATGCCATATTTCTTCGTTAGCTAGTTTGTTCAACCGGACTTGGTCGGCTTCAGCTTTGGCTAGTAGTTCATCCATCCGCAGCCTTTCAGCTTGTAACTTCACCGCTTCATTGAGCCGCAACATTTCGGCTTTCGCATCTTCTTGCCGTCCAACTACTACTTCTGCCTTGAATTCTTGGCTGAGTCTTTCTGCTTTCAGTTCAGCAGCGACTTGATTTAACCGACTTTCTTTCTTTCTTTGCTCGGCGTTTGCAACTTCCTCTTGTCGTCGTCGGTCAGCTTCTTGGCGTGCTGCTGCTGCTGCTTCGACCTTGACCGCGTCATCCCCTCGCTCCCTTTCCATCTCCAAAGTGCGTGCTTCAAGTTTACGGATCCGTTCGACTTCAGCTATGGCCGTTAGCTCCACCTGCAGTCGTTGTGCTTCCAATTGTTCAGCCTTCATAACTTTGTCCAGCTGCCGCCGCCGCTGTTCAGCCTCGTCCGCTTCTGCTTTTGCTTTGGCCGTAGCTTCGCCCAGTCTTCGTTCCTCTTGCTCGCGTTTCATCTCGCCTTCGAGCGTCACTCTTCTTTCTGCCTCAAGTCGGGCGAGTTCTGCCAAGCGCCGTTGTTCAGCTTCAGCATAAGCCTTGGCTTGCCTAAGTCTCTCCTCTTCCAAACGTGCCGTCTCTTTGCGCAGGGCTTCGAATTTGGCTATTTCCAGCTCTATCTCACGCTGTCTTGCTGATTCGTCTGCCCGTGCAGCTTCCTCCAGTTGACGCCTAGCCTGTGCTTGCCTTATTGCTTCTTCACGCTGGTGTTCCGCCAGTTCGCGTAGCTTGCGCTTGTCTGCCTCGAGTTTGATCGCTTCAAGCTCAAGCCGCGTGGTTTCAGCTTTCGTGGCCTCTTCCACTAGCTTCCGCTCTGCCTCTAGTCGACTTGCTTCTTGTCGTAACCGCTCTCTTTGCACAGTGGCATCCAGCAACCTCCGTCGTTCCAACGCTACTTTAGCTTTGTCTGTCGTGATGTCTCCCGTCGTAGCAAGAGCCGTCGTAGACTCAATGTCAGCTCTATCATCCATCACCTGACTTTGCCCTGTCGTGCGGCTACATGCCAAGTCTAGGCTCCAAGATGTAGGCTGATCATGGGTACACCTTCGTCTTCTCTTTCTAGACCCCCGCCACACCGCTTGCATTCGCGTGGCCGCCGTGACGTGTATCCTAGCCACCTCCATGTCCATTCGCGTGGTCATGAGACACAAATGCCGGTCTCCTCCCCCCCGAAGGCGAGCTTGCAATTGCCGGGCCGCTTCGAGCTCCTTGGCATGTTGTGCATCGCGCTGTTTCTGGGCGACCGCCGAGCGCAGACGGACCAAGTGGCCTCTGCACAGCGCTTGTAGCCGCACGGATGCCACCCGCCGCACACGCTGCACGTCCATTGCCAGCTTGTGGCGGCGTGTAATGTCCACACATGCCGTGGGCGATACATTTGCATCAATGGAATGCTTGAGTTGCTTCAAGTAGGCCACGTGTGAGACGCGTTCGGGGACTACTACTGGAACGTCCTCCTTCACGACAGCCACTGCATCGAATGTACACGGAACAGGTGGGGTTGGTTTGATCGGGCGTCGGACGTCCACTCGTTGTACTGTGTCAAACACTTGCAACACATCCTCCTCGTCTTCGTCGTCGTCAAACACTTCGACCACGTCGTCATCGTCGTTGTTTACGGGACTTCGGGAGGCTTGAACTGCATGGCGAAGACGTTGCGATGGCCGGGCGCTTTTGGGTCGAAGATGGGCAAATGTGGGGGCGATCTTGGGGGGATCCACTGGTTTGGCTGTCGGAGGACGAGTCCGATAGAGTTTGGAGGGGGGGGCTCGCGACGGCAAAGTCGATATGGGGGTTCGTTTTGGCGGAGAGGTTGCGATGGAGAGGGGAAGGCGAGAGGAATGGTCGGTATTGTGCAAGGCGGATGCGGTTGCCTTTGGGGCGGCCGTTCGGGGGCGAGCGGACGTGGGCCGCGCTGCCGTCATGGGAGGCTTCGATGGCTTGTTGTATACTTGTTGGGCAGCCCCGTACGATGTCTTGGAGGTACTTGGCTGGACTTGCTGTCGATGTGGTTTTCGATTTCCGGGGGGCGTTGGAGTCGTAATCGTGGAGGTACCCGTTGCAATCCGGGAATGTCTATCAGAAACGGACAGGATTGAATGTGCATGAGACTAATCTATTGATTTAAGAAGGTTTAACGTACTCGAATGAAAACGACGGGTGACTAACTGACGATCGAGATGCCCTGGTTGTGATGTGGGCTGCCGATGGCTTTGTTGGCGATACGTGCGTGGCGCGGTGAGATTTCTACAAGTAGCCACCACCAGTCAAATAAACACACACGGTTCAAATGTCATACCTGTTTTGCCGCGTCAAACGTAGCTTTGAACGTGTGCCACAATTCTGGGTTGGATGTTTTGTACTTGAAAATCAATTGCAGCGCTTTCTTATACCACTACACTAACAGATTCAACACCACGAAGGTAATAACTTTCCGTACTTGCAAGCTGGCGTCGGCCTTTTCGTTGTGTTCGAGCTCCACGCCCATGTTGTGGTAGGCTATGGCCAATCCAACAATCTTTTCCTCGGTCGTCGTGGGGGTGTCCAGCAGATCCTTTGTTTCGTCGTCGTCGTCTGCCTCCACTTTCTCCACGACGAGCTCCTCTTGGGCGTGGAAGATGGCAGACTGGGCATGCTCCAGTGCTGTGTCGTGCCTACTCATGTATATGTTAGGAGATTCATCATATGATTGTGTTTATGAAGTTGGCACGATTGCTAAGCCACGATGCTGTCAGCAACGTACCGCCCCATCTGCGAGTGGATCGCACACAGGTTGAGGTACGTAATGGACAAGTTCTTCACGTGAGTGGTCTCGGCGCCGATGGCGGCTGCAGCGTCGAGGTACTTGAGTGCTTTGGGTAACTTATTCAGCCTATTGGAGCCAGGTCATTATTGGTACCTTGAGGTGTTGCGAAGGTACCGTCGATAGCAACAGCCGAGGTTGTTGTACGTGAGAATGCGCAGGGATTCAGTGTATGTGAACTTGTCCGATGATGCCAACCGGTCTGCTTTTTGTAGCAGCTCGAGGCACCTGTCGACGTCGTTCGCGCTTAGCTGCTCCATGGCGTGCTGGTTGTACAAGGCAACAACCTCCTGCAATGACCGATGGACGTCCGCATGCTAAGGCCATCGTTGAGTGACCGAGCAACGTAATGACTTAAAAGAAGGAGCACCTGTGGCCCCAGCAGTCGCCACTTGAGCCACAACCCTTGCTCGAGACACCCGACAGCTTCGACGTCCATATGCTTCTGCTTGAGTCGGCTGGCCATGTCCTGGACCATCCCCAGCAATGACTCGTTGCTGTCACATGCATTCATCTGGCCGTCATATGTGGTCACGCAAGGAATCGCCGCGCCGTTGTCCGTTTCTGCTATGATCTACGAGGAGTAACTGTCAATTCGCACGGTTTCGAATTCATCAATAAGGCAATTTAAAACAGTGGATAAGTTTTTGATTGGACAAAATGCAAAACCATTTGAACCAATCCCTTCAATGGATGCTTTCGATTTGGCGGCACCTTTCGCGAACATGACTGGCGGCGTGAAGACAGGCCCTGTGTATGCGTTGGGGATTGAAGGCAGCGCGAATAAGCTCGGCGTGGGAGTGCTGATCCTCCATCCCGACGGTAGCTGCGAGATCCTCAGCAACCCGCGGAAGACGTACATTCCTCCGGCAGGCCAGGGCTTCTTGCCGCGCGAGACAGCGTGGCACCACCAGGTTCACTTTGCGCCGCTCGTGCGTCTAGCTCTCACGCAAGCCAAGATCAAACCGTCCCAGTTGCACTGCATCTGCTACACAAAGGGACCCGGCATGGGTGCGCCCCTTCGTTCCGCCGCCGTCGGCGCCCGCATGCTGTCGCTGCTGTGGAAGAAACCACTTGTGGCGGTCAACCATTGCGTGGGCCACATTGAGATGGGGCGCGCTGTGACCAAGAGCGACGACCCCGTCGTGCTATACGTGAGTGGCGGCAACACGCAAGTGATCTCGTACAGCACGCAAAAATACCGCATATTTGGCGAGACCATCGACATCGCCGTGGGCAACTGCCTCGATCGCTTTGGTACAACACAATGATGCCCCATCTATTCTAATGGATTCTCTCACTCGTATCGCTTGCCTAGCGCGGGTGTTAAACCTGTCAAACGACCCGAGTCCGGGCTACAACATCGAGCAACTCGCGAAATCGTACGCTTTGTATTTTCACTTTTTTTTCGCCTATTGTTTGCACCCTGTCTCATATTTTCACCATTTTTGATCAATTTTAAATATAGCGGCACCAAGTACATTGAACTGCCATATGTCGTGAAAGGAATGGACGTGTCGTTCTCGGGTCTGTTGTCGTTTATTGAAAAGGAAGCCAGGTACAGTAGTTAGTATGCATCACGTTTAGTTACTCCAACTAACGTTCCTATAGGCAGAAGCTGGCCACAGGTGAATGCACCAAAGCTGACCTGTGCTATTCGCTGCAGGAAACCATCTTTGCCATGCTGGTATCCTCCCCCCCTCAGTCCCCATATTGTGAATAGTATAAACTAACTTGAGTCGTACTTAGGTCGAGATCACGGAACGCGCGATGGCGCATTGCGGGCAGAGCCAGGTGCTGATCGTCGGCGGCGTCGGATGCAACAAGCGGCTCCAGGAGATGATGGAGCTGATGGCCGCAGATCGCGGCGGCAGCGTCTGCGCGATGGACCACCGCTACTGCATTGACAACGGCGCCATGATCGCTCAAGCCGGCGCCCTCCAGTTCCAATCGGTCGGCCCCACGCCCCTCGTTGACTGCACGTGCACCCAGCGGTACTTTACACCAAGGACAGGATTCAAAACCAGTGTTGATGGGGGATGTAGGTTCCGGACGGACGAGGTGGACGTGGTGTGGCGCACCACCTAGATCACATACTAACTAGTAGGGGCGCGACCAGGGTACAGTAGTTCAGGTTTAGAAGCGTTGAATAATCTACGCAATATACATATTCCCATACTAGTTTGAGCTTTTGAAAATCAGAATACGCCAAGTGTAGTACTGTACTACTGTATTAATAGTAGAAGTCGTGTGTGCTATCAACGAATAGTTGGATAATATTAATACTTCGAGTAGTACAGTAACGTTAGTGCAATGCTGGGACAAGGTCGTAAAATTTTAAAAAAGTGTATTTATATATTTTTTGAAAAAAATAATATATTGTTTTGAATTTACTTCTAAATCAAAACATTATTTAATAAGTTATTTGGAAAATATATCAAATATTTCTTACGATGATTAAGTAGTACTATACGTATAGTAGGCATGACATAAACATTTAAGTTAGTACGGATACTAGTACAGTCCGTAAAGAAATGATAGTCGCACCCTAAATTTTTCGAGTTTGCAAGGAGTACTGGGACAAGGTCGTAAAAATTTAAGAAGTGTATTTATATTTTTTAGAAATAATAATATAAATATACATTTACTTATACATTCAAAACAATATTTATCAAGTTATTTAGAAAATATATCAAATATTTCTTACGATGAATAAGTAGGACTATACGTATAGTAACCATGACATCAAAGTTTAGTACGGATATATATGTATTAGCTCGATAGATGTTTTAGAACGTGCGGCGATCGTGGGGGCCCAGTGGTCTGGTCGTTGCGTTCATTGGCCCAGTATCTGGCAAATCTCATTGCGGCGATCAGCTTGCTTGAAGCTGCGTCCTGTCGTTTCTCAGACGGTCAGCCAACCTCCGAGTCGGTGGTAGTTGAATGCGGACATTCGATGTCCAAGAGTCCACGTACGTTGCCAAGCCGGTCGTTGTGGCGGCGACGAGGCTTTGCTCGGTCTATGGTCTGATTGATGTGACGTCTCCTGCTGCCGTCGACACCTCAAGTCAAGGGGTGGCAACCGCTTAGCTCCACTAGCCAGAAACACACATATCGTCTATGGACGTACCAGTCCACGTTCGCCCCCACAGGCCCGTGAGAATAGAAAGATTGTTTAGTCGAGATTGTCACGAGGCAGTGTTGACCCACTTGACTGAACACTTGGCACTTGTGTGCGGTGTTCACAAGTGACGCGAGGACGACGCCGGTAAACGGCTCGAACGCCGCCCCGCTCATTTTTCGAGACGAGCTTGAGCTCGGTGGGTTGTTAAGTTAATGTGCTGGAAGATCTGAAATTCTCATGTGACACTGGGAATTCTGAAAAGCTATTAATAGAACTTACCAGCTACCTTACTGTAACAAGTACTTCGAAGTACTACCAGTAGTACTTGGTAGTAGAACACGTTCCGTTTAGACGGTGGTTTAATATGTGGCACTTTTGATGTAGTACATATTGTGTTATGACTGATATACTACCGGTACTTAGCTGCATCAATTGAGCATAGTGGAGCACGAAAAGGGCGAACTTGCGTGGCTTCATGTGAAAGTTCTCGTGCAATCGCATGAGGTTGAGCATGACGACTATACGCCTATCTTGCCGACCAAGGGCACATGTGTCGTGTTGAATCTACAAGTACATACACACACGTCCGAAATATACATTACGTTCGATGAGGATATATATATATTCTATAGTTGACGATATATATATATATTCTCGGTGTCGTTGCAATTGTGGAGGTGATGTTCCAAGTTCTTGCTACTCCCAAGGTGGGTGCACGGGAGAGTGCTGGATGCCATACACTTGCGGGTCGCGGCTGTTCGTCGGGTTCTTGGAGGAACGTGCGATTTGGTGGATATTGCGCAAGAAGGATTCTCGGCGCCGAGGTAGTAAGTATGCTTTGTCCATCCCCATTGCGCGTACTTGTATCTTCATTGACCAGGAAGCTCATCCCCCTCGAGGGTAGTGATCCCATGATGGATTATCGGAGCATAGCACCTTTGGTGCGTCATCACCATTGAAATCAAGTCGTTTCTATTATATTTTTTATATATTACTACAAGGTAAGACTTCAATGAACCAGCTAGAGATGGGTTTTGGCTATCTTGATGGTATACACAAGGTTCACTCGGGAAGTAAGTGGGTCTTTGATGGCGTTGCTTGGCAAGTTGCTGACTGTGGGTAGGTTACTTGACGTTACTGTGGACCCACATATCTTTGTGGATCTCGTTAAGAGAACAGAATCGATTCTATTCGACCATGGGGGAGTCACTACGCTGTTCATTCTACTGGCCAAGTACAGCCTAATGTCGTTTGGGCTTCAATAGTACGTTGGTTACGATGTTGCTATGTTTGGAGGGGCAACTTGGAGGCCAATTTTGTACGCCGATTGCTTGATCGGAGTTGAGTTGGCGTACAAAATGTCTGCCGTGGGAATGAACCATGCGGGCTGCTGGTCCTGCTGCTCCAACGTCGTCTGCGACACGGTATCAGGATAATGGGAATAATGGAGCAGATTTGTCGTACATGTTTCTTTTGGTTGGCGAAATAGACCTACAACGAAGCATGAGGACATGGAAGGAGGGGTCGAAACGAACGTACGCGGCGCAGGTCCGCGGCCGACATGGCGCGCGCTTCAAAGTCCCCGAGAACGATAGACGAGCCAAACTCGTGGTAATAGCGGGCATCTTGCAACTTGATCTCCTAACTCGTCCGTCGTCACAGCCACCTCATGAACTCGAGTGAAATACAGTATACCTTTTCATCGAGGCGAGCAAAGTACCTACAAAGGACAAGGAACCCGAACGGCATCACGCGCTAGAAGGATGATGTAAGGCAAGGTACTAGCTCAAGGGATGTATGGGCTCGTACAATTTTCACCGACAGCTCGACCTCCCCCAGGTCGCGGATGTCGTCTATGAACAACAATGGAAGTCAACGATGAATTCGATATGGTACATCATCACATTACCTTCGAAGAGGGATACGTGGTCATAGAACAAGATCGCGGTGTGCTCTCGCAGCTTCTCCAGTGGAATGTCATCGTGCGTTGGCTCGATCGTGCTAGTCGGATGATGGCCGTTCTGGTTGATCTCAGCGATCGAACCTTCATACTCGCACGAGTACATGACGTCGTACGATGTCAACGTGCTGTGAGCGTCCTGTCGTTGGTGTTGCGCCCAAGTCATCAATGCATCGTGGGCATTGAACGACACAGTCCATCCTGATGGTTCATGCGTGAGCCGAAGGTAGTTGTCGCCAAACACGATTTCGGGCAGTGGAATGTGGGGCAGTTCGCACGCTTCACTCAGGTGTGTGCGTCCGACGGTACTAAGCGCGGCTTTCTTCTGCGTCTCTACCTTCCATCCACGGAAGCGGAAGCATCTGCTGTTGCCATCGACGACTTCTTCTGGGACTTCCGTGGTCGTGTCAGTTGCCATGTTGAATGCGGAAGTGCACAATGGAATCCTCCGGATAAAAAAATGACATTTTAATCTTGAATTCATTTTCCAGTTGTGATCTCGAAATAAGAAAAATAGAATGGAATTATATAATTTAAATGCTGAATAATATATTTCTCGGAATACCTCGTATTAACCTAGATATTCCATGCTTCGTTTTCGTTGTTGTTTGATTCCTACATCTACTTTTCGCGTCAACAATATCTCTAGTTTAACGTAGGTACGTTATATATTTCCATTGGTCATTTCTTTCACATCTTCCAATGCAATCGTTTAACGTCATTTTGTAGAAACAATCCATTACGATTCCCACACTTCAAATCCATCGAACAACGCATGGGTGAAGTCGTTGGTCCAAAGTCAGAATGGCGTGCGACGATGGGGCTATTCCTCTTCTACTCGTCGTGGCTTGGCTCCATCGGCTTCTTCATCGCTTCTCTTGCTGCTCTTGCCATCTACCCACCGTCTCGTGTGCCCCTGGCGCTCTTCTATGGGGTCTACGGCGGCGCGCTGTACCTGCTTCCGTGGGGAACGTGGACACGGTTCTGCGACTGCGTTCGGTGGTTCAACAAAGACTCCGTTCCATACTTCCAAGGCCAGAAACTCGTGTTCGACGATGGCGTGACGCCATGTGCCGCCAAATCCAAGTCGCTCTTGTCGTTCCATCCCCACGGGGTCCTCGTGTGCGGCTGGTACTCAATCAGGTTCCGTCCTTCTGCACGTTTGAACTGTTCCATTAGGACTGTGAATGGCGCGGCCCATACGGCTTGGAAAGACAGCGCCGTGCGATGGCTCGCCACCGACCTCCTCTTTGTGCTGCCGGTGATCGCTCAGATCATGTACTGGGCGGGAGGCGGGCCAGCCAACCGCAGCAGCTTTGAAATGTTGGCCAAGGAAGGGACGAACATCGGGTTGCTTCCTGGCGGATTCGAAGAAGCATCTCTCTTCACGTACAAGAAGCACCGCGTCTTTCTCAAGAACCGCAAAGGGTTCATCAAGCTTGGCTTGCAGTACGGGTACAAGGTACTACATCCTCCTCTCTCGGCTAGTACTACTACTACTACTACTACTACTAGGTCCACCCCGTCTACACGTTTGGCGAAGAAGACACGTTCTGGACGCTACCATACTTTGCATCGTTGCGGTTGTTCCTAAACCAGTACAAGATCCCGACGGTCGTGTTCTGGGGCCAGTGGTGGTGCCCCTTCATGCCCCATCCGTCGGCGAAGCTCGTGACAGTGGTCGGCCCGCCCCTGGCGCTTCCGTTGACGCCGTCTCCTACGAAAGAAGACGTGGACAAGTACCATGCGCTGTACGTGGACGCATTGCAGACCCTGTTTGACAAGTTCAAGGCCGAGTATGCATCTACTCCAGACGCAACGCTCGAAATATGGTAACTTAAGAGGGTTCGCAGCTTTTTATATCCTGGGACACCTCACTGTGATTAATACCTGGCACAAGAGGTCACGGCTGATATTACAAGCGCACGTAATATATATATATATTATTGTGTTTTTTCTAAATTGGAGCGACATGGAGAATGATTATCGACACAACCAAATCAATGTACAGAAGAATCATTGGCCGAAGAATTGAGCCAATCCGATTGCAGGAAACCATCACCAACATCGAATTAGTGTGTTCCCGAAATTAGTGTGATTCACCAAACACCACAAGCAAGAAATATTCGTACACGATACAGTAGTGCGATATATTACCGAGTAATAAAGATATATTATTCGGCCTCGTTGATGCTAACCAAGCTCGTCTAGCAGCAGTACATATGCTCTGGGAATGCTCGTCAGTATATTATATCGTACCGGCGTTCCGATATCGATTTGATTATTATTGCATATAATATTTTCTATAAAGATGATAGTGCACCGTTACGATATTATATAACTTTTGGACATGCGATTCTATTAATTCTAAATATACATCCTTCGGTGGTAGTATATGACTGTACATGAACGATATACATCCGATATCGATGTAGTAGTATACTTTTAATAGCGACGTGTTGTCCTACTGGTATAAAAAATAGACTGGGTCCATGTAGGACTTGATTATTTTTTGTTAAAACGAAATATGTTTGACATTTCCGGGCGCTTTCTTGCGCGACACGTCGATGCCACGTGAATTCCGAGGGCTGTAGAGCAGCGCAGCGCTTTTCAATTGGTCCACGGCGGTCCTAGTCACAATATCTCAGTTTCCACACACTGTCACACATGTATGCAATGTACTTTTGACCCGCGAGGTCGCTTTGCAAATCGCGAACGAGGTGTCGCAAGCGTTTCGTTTCAATCTACACACACGACTCGGGAGGTTGAGTTCATGTTTGGCATATCGTGTAAGTGTACCGTATACTGCAGCGGCATGTCGCGCACTTGCTCCTGCAGCCGCGCCAGTTCTTTCATGGCTTGTGTAAGGGTGTCTTGGGCAAGTTTGGTCTCTTTGCGAGCCTCGTCCACGGCTGCCTCCACACTTTGAAGAGGATCATGTGTACTATGCTGGTGTTTCGAGTCGCTGGCGTTCCCACCCCCCATCTACCCCACCGGCAATTGGGTGATTATATGCTTATTGTCAAATCGCATCTAAGCCAATCAAATCACGTCCTGTCGAATTTCTGCCAATACAAACGCTTTGATTCAGCCCAGTTGCTCCGGATTGGGTAAAATCAATGTACGAATCTATCTATAGTAAGTATAGTGTGTGCAAGCTTACATGGATTCGAATATTTCTAGTGTATATTGGCGAAAATGACAAGTCCAAATTCGGTGAAAAAATGCACCATACTACGTTGTGTACGACAACCAAATTCATGAAGGTAGGACACATACGACGGTACCTGAAGATGACGTTCTTCCAGCGTCGCTACCGCTTGCTTGAGCCGCGCAATCTCGCTGTTGGCCTGGTCCAGGGCCATTTCCGACAGCTTCCAGTACTCTGCTCGCTGCATCGCTAGCGCCTAAGTGTTGCCGACTACAATAACACCAAAGAACCTGTGCATGTCCAATCAAGGGATACCTTGTATTGCTGTAATTCCGCGGATTGTTTGGACGGCGAGTTGGAGGGAAACCCAAACGGATTGATCGACGACAACGGCGGCGCGTCCTTGTTGCCGCTGCTCCCAGAACAAGATGCTGCCTTGGCCTGTTGTAGGTGGGCTTTAGCTAGCGTTTGGGATTGGAATCGTTCCGACTGTAGGTCAAACTTGAGCTGCATCAGCTGCTCCTCCCACATGCGGCATTCCACGCGAATGGCCGACAACTCTTCTTCTTTCGCGGTCAACTTGCCCAGCACCGTTTGAAAGTCCGTCATGTCTTGCGATGTTGTCGTCGTCCTCGCCACGGACTGCGGATCTCCAGCGTGTAGTGGCACGCTCTGCATGGCGTCCAGCATCCCTTTAAGGGCCCGCACCTGCTCCTTCAAAGCCACGTTGTTCTCGACGAGCTCGTGGATGTCGTCCTGGGTGGTGATCGCGTTGGCCGCCGCAGCGACGGTCAACTCGTACTCCTTCTTGGCCAGATCCCGCTCCAGCATCTTCACGCGACTCATGAGCTGCTTGTTCACTTCCTGCAGCTCGAAACGCTCGTTGCCTTCCTTCAGGAGCTGCGTCTGCAGCGCTTGGAACTCGCGCACATTGATCATCACCCGACTCTCAAAATATCATCCAACACCAAAATGCCATAATCTCGAACCCAAGGTAAAACCTACATTCTTTCACACTCGAGTGAAATGGCACCAACTTGGGCTAATGGCAGTGTGGTGACCATAACCCATGGCGAGACTGGCTCGACGTTCAGAGCGCTGGTCGAGAAGGACAAGGCAGGACAGATCGTCACGCTCTGTAACATAGACACCCCGTACGAGAAGCTCAAAGTCTCCCAGCATGATGGCGAGACGTCATGGGGCGCCGGCGGCGGCAAGTTTGCCGCCTTCGCGGCGACCCCCGTCGATTCCATCAGCAACAGCACGTTCACGTTTCAACTGTGCGCCAACCAAAAGAAGTTAAACGTGGATGGTTCAGAGGGATGGTACTTGGGCGTGTCGTCATCCTCTGCTGCCTCTCGTGGCATCCTGCTCACACCAGATCACGTCCTCGTCGGAAATGGCGCGCCGTGCACGTTCGTCGTGTCGGAAGTCACGTCTCGCGCACACATGCAGCTCTCCTCCGCGACCGCATGCAACCTGCCACCGCTCACGCCGTCCCAACTCGAATCGTTTTGCCGAGAGGGGTATCTCGTGCTGCCGCGCGCGGTGCCGCTGCCCCTCGTCCACGACGCCCTTCGGCGCATCAACCACGAGCTTGGGAAGCCCGGCATGATGATCGATGGAGGTGTCGAAGGCACAGCCAAGCTCGCGGGGAACATCTCCAACCACCCAGCGATCCTCGACTTGTATCGGCCTGTGCATACCGCCGTCGAGAGCATTGTCGGTCAGGGGTGTGTGGTGCCGCCTCTGGGCGCCCAACTGGCCCTTCGGTTTCCCGAACTGTGTGCGCCATACGAGCCTCTCGGCAACGAGTGGCACACCGATGGCATGCGACAAGGTAACCCACGTTGTCTCATTTTAGCATGTCATAGTTGTTCATGTCTAGGCAAGTGGAATCCATTCTCGCTCTTGGTGGGCATTGCGCTGTCGGATACGGCGACATCTGCTGAAAACGGCAACCTCCTCGTCTTCCCCCGAACCCATCGGACGCTCCACAACATGCTGCAGTCTCCCACCGACAAGGAGGACCTGTTGCGCGCGTGCGTCGCCGCCGACAAGGCATGGGGCCAAGGCCAGCATCTGCCGAACCTCGGTCCTCCGCTGGCACTAAAGCTCTCGCCAGGAGACGTTGTGTTGGCGCACCCAAAGACTGCCCACCGCGGAGGCCCCAACTTTTCCCCCCGTGCGTTGCAACTACCTACACTCGTCCTTGTGGTTTCATGATGCATATATATATATATATGTATATATATTATTGTCCTTTTACACCCAAAATGTGGACTTTAGTGCTGATTTTTCGCCAAATCTATAGATCGATTCTTTGTCCTGATGCTTTTGTATGTAAAGGTCGTCCAGTATCACACTAGTGTTCAGTCACACACTAATTCGATGTTGAATTGGTCCAAGAGCGGATTTGATTGGCTAGTTGATTCGTGATCTGGGTTTTGATTGGTCGTATATTGATTGTCTGGTTTTCTGTTTATTCGATTGAAGCATACACTCCAATTTCGAATCGACTTGACAAATATATATATATTAATAAAGTGGTGATGGGTAGACATCCGGTATCAAGTGTATTTTCGCATCAAGCACAAAGATCATGCGAGACTGGAGACGCAGTTGGAGACAGATTTGTATGCCGACTTGACTGGATGTTGCCACGTCATACTCTAAACGACGTGGACACTACTACTGTATGTAGTGCACACTCTATAACCACATTAAACGTGGTTATAGAGTGACATTAAACGTGATTGTCGATTTGATCACGCCGACCAAACCGATCCACAATCGATCTGATTGGTTGAATTTCATTGAGAAGGTTTTGATTGGCTAATAATGTTGAGCTCATCTGAGGTAGCCAATCAAATCGATTTAAATTCATACGCCACAACACAATGAAATTTCACTCGAAAGCACAATATATGTCTAGTTATTTACTCCATGAAATCCAGCTGCTGCCGCTGACGACGATGTGTGCAGGGACGGCAACGTCATCGTTCCTCCGCCGCCGCTACCTCGTCGCATAAAGCTTCCATCTGGATGATGGTTGTTCCAGTCTGAAGGCGATGGGGTTGCATTGAGCACATCTTGAAAGTTCATGCGATTTCGGCGAAAGTGCCCCATGTCCAGCGTGTGCGACCTCCCTTCTCGAGGGGCCATGCCCGTGACCTGTGACACTGGGGCCCGTGGGAACGGATACCTCTGCGACGACGTGAACGACGACGGAACAGAGTCCGGTCCTCCCACGGGGGGTCGAGCTAGGTTTGCATTCACGCGGAACGTTCGTTCCGACTTGAACCCTGTGACACTGTTGACTGACGTGGCAGTCTGGTAGTTGGCTGGGTGGTGCGATGCAGGAGGTGGGTGGGACGACGAAGCCGCCGAGTTGTGGTCCGTCTTGTAAATGAGATTCCGAATGTTCTACCCAACAGAAATATATATATATATATATTGTCAAGTCGATATATTCGAAATTCGAGTGGTATATATTTGGGTGCTCAATCGAGTATGACCAGAACCACCAAATCGCCAGACAATCGATAGATACATCGACCAATCAAAACCCAACACAACACGAATAATCCAGTAGCCAATCAAATACTCCACTCACATTCGACCAATGCAACATTGAATTAGTGTGTGATTGAAATTCGTGTGACATTATTTTTCCATACAAAAGTCAAACATGGATAGATTTGGCAAAGAATATCAAATGTTGGGGTAAAAGAAACACAATATATTGTCGATTTGATACAAATTTGGGGAGGGAGGGTGCAATCGAATCGCGCCGACCAAACCAATCCACCATCGATCTGATTTGTTGAATTTCATTGAGAAGGTTTTTTTTGGCTAATAATTTTGAGCTCATCTGAAGTAGCCAATCAAATCGATTTAAATTCCAACGAGAAACCACAACACAATAATGAAATTTCACTCGAAAGCACAATAAAAGTTGCAGAGTACCAAGCATATATCGTTACCTCGTTCGTGTACAATGCTTTGGACCGATTCGCCATGGTGGGCTTCCACAATCGCTTGCGGTTGTTGGCAAACCAGTTGTTCAATTGGCACAAATCCAAGCCCGTTTCGTCGCACAGCTGCTTCTTCTCCAAATCTGTCGGGTACGGGTGCTCGACATGCTCTGGCGATAGCATCCAGTCCTTGAGGATCTATATATATATATATATTAAATATATACATGGGTCAACAAGGTCTTGTGATGTTGCGAATCAGTACGCTACAAGGATGACTTTGCTACAAAATGTCCACATTCTTTACAAAGCTCGGCTTGACATTTGATTGGCTGTCCCACGTTAAATGAAATAAAAATAAATATGTAGCCAATCATCAACGACACAAGCGTTTTCGACCAATCGAATCGATCGCCAAAAAACACTCGAAATTTGAGTGTTTTTTGGGTGGTCAATGACCAGAAGAACCAAATCGGCAGAGAATCGATATATCGACCAATCAAAACACAAAACATGAATCAACTAGCCAATCAAATCAATCACTTTTCGAAGAATTCAACATCGAATTAGTGTGTGATTGAAATTCGTGTGATACGGGACCATCTTTATAAAAGTCAAAGAATCACAATCGATAGATTTAGGCAAAAATTCAAAAGTCAACCACATATTGGGTAAAAGGAAGACGATACTATATGTGTACTACCTTGATGACATGGGGAGGTAACAGCGCACTGCGACGAAGGCGCTTAGTGGTGGTGTCCTTGCCTGGATCATCGACGTTTTCCGCGTCTCCAGTCGACGACGGGCGGGTTCGTTTCTGGGGTGGGGACGGCGCATCTTTGGTGCGTTCGAGTCGAGCGGGAATAGGCGGCGGGGGGGGTTGTTGTTGGGTGGACGATCGGGAAGTGGGCATGGCAAACAACGGAGGCGCGTGGCGATGGGCCACAGACTCGGACGCGCTGCGGCTGCATCGAGGTGGGAAGAATGAAGACGAAGGAGGAAGCATGCGGGGAAGGGCGTAAGGCGACATTGGGGCCGTCGATGGGGTCGGGTACGCCTGGTGGCCATGGTACCCTCCTGGGGTCGAGATGGACGCGAGGGGGTGCTGGTGGCGACGCATTGACGGTGTGTGATGGTGCTGGACCTGTGGATGGTGTCGGGGGTCAAACTCGGCAGAGGATGACGGCATCGACAACCGCCGCTCCTGTGAACAATCACATATGAATACACAACAGCCGACATAAGAGAGACCAGCTGACAAAGTAATCCAGGAATACATGTGGGCACACATCACCCATACAGGGAGAGACAGAACTGGACAAAGTAGGGTGTATGTACCATCATGGGATGTGGGGAGTGATGGCCTTGGTCATATGCAAACTCGTTGTAGCCACGGTGGTGGTGGTGGTGGTGGTGGTTGTCATATGGTGGTTGCCTAGACATGTATTTGGTTAGGTGCATGAACGAAGAGAGGAATCGGGTACGAGTAGGATGCCGTGGAATCGGTAGCAACGGGCAACGCAGCGGTACCAGACGAGGCTTCGATGTCAAGCGACGTCTGGAGTTGACGGGAATGCTCGCGGCGCATCATGGGCTTCCAAATGCGCTTACGGGCGTTTGTGAACCAGTTCGTGAGCTGCTTCATGTTGATGCCGGTGGTCTCGAGCAACTTCTTCTTGTCGTCGTCCGTGGGGTACGGATGCTTGATGTGTTCCGTGGATAGCATCCAGTCTTTGAGGATCTTGACGGTTGCAGGGGGTAGTTCGCGACGCGGCTTGCGATCACCGCCGCTGGCCTGGGCATCGTCGTCGGGCGTCGCGTTCTCGTCGTTTACATCCATGTCGTTTTCGTAGTCTTGCTCTTTGTCGGGTTCAGGGTCGCTCGACTGCTCTGCGTCCGAGTTGGCTGCAGTCCCACCGCCGTTGATGCTGTTGTCGTGGCCTACATGGGATCCGTTGCTTCCTGTGGGTAGGAACTGTAGCGTGGATGGTGCTGCCTCCGTAGCATGTAGCACTAGCACAGGAGGTAGCGCTTCAGTTTGGACGTAGCCATCAGCCACCGCTGCCATGACGACGAAGGTAGATGGGTTCGACAACAGAAATGAATGTCTCCCGATCAGACACCCTTCACGACAGATAGCCGGATAATTATCCGGACGATCCCATCCCGCCAATCACATGCCGACATAAGATGGCCCACCCATCGGTTGGACTGTTTCACGTGTCAGTGGAAGGTTTTACTTAAACTAGCAACGCTAAACCATTTAACGTGAAATAGAGCGCTACAAAACCATAGTCATGGTGAAATATTGAACGACGCCAAAACGTTTAACCTATGGAAGTTGCATATGGAGTGGACACATTCAGGTCAAGTGGCGTCATCGAGAGCCAGTGCGTCGGGTGGATAAACCAAATATCCGCCAAACGGACAGCATGACGGGTATGTAGCTGTCCGAGCGTCATATAAGTCGACCACACCACATGATATGTAGAGTGGTGATATTGCTAGCCCAGTGAGGATATGCGCGACAGAGAGAGTGGTGCGTTACTCGTGTGCAATTCGTGAGGATATGCATGACAGAGAGAGAGAGTGCTGCGTTAATCGTGTGAACTTACGTCAAAGTTGTTCGGTCTTTCGTACAATCAACGACATCCCTGTGGTCCACGTTTGGAATACTGTACAGGCACCACGTGAATTATCGAGCCCCAGACTGCGATCTTGCTCGAGAGCCCCAGCCTTCTCTTGCCATCCAAACTGCATGGCGTCCGTAGCTTACTGCATGGGAATGGCGTCCGTAGCTTACACGGACGTGTGAAATCGCCACTACCGATCAAATACCCGGTATTTGCCTGGTGTGATTGGTAGTGTTTTCCAATAACAACGAGACTGTAAATCGTTGAATTCTCAGCATTCCAAGCTGCGTGGCTGACTGTGTGACTCCAAGGGAGATCTTTAGACAAAATGAGCAGGTACTCTTACTTTCGAATGCCATCTTAAAGCTGAGCCCCTCACAACGAGCAAGCACATCCAACGTCGGGATCTGCTAAACCAAGGCATAATCCCACGTCTATTTTGCCCCGGCCGTTCCAGTTCAATGCGGACATGCGAAACACGTTTAAGACGATAAAAAATATCGGCAAATTGCGTTCGGAATACAGTCGGAACGTTTCGAACGTTTCGAACGGCCGAACCCAACCTCTGAGTTATCTTGGTCGTCGAGATGACTACAGTGCGCGGTGTCGCTTGATTGCGCTGGTTCCCGTGGAAGGGCCACAGAGAGACGCATGAGAGGCAACAAGAGATGTCGCCTCGAGCACCTCATATAACATTGTTTACTGCAGTATCATCCTTACCCAAGGCAATGCAGCAGCCACACTCAGGTACTGTATTGGCGGCCACTGCCATGGTGCGATGTACCTGGTACAGTGCGCACCTTCCTGAGGTGGAGTGTATGGGCATTACTGTACAGGCTCAGGACGGGCCGGATGAGTTCATGGATTGTCGTCGCCATATCCCGCACACCTCCTGCGGCGCCAATCCAGGTGGCATGCATGACATGAAATCCGACATCCGCGGCGCAACACCTCTGGAAACTGTCACGTTGTTGATGGGCCGGATGAGTTCATGGATTGTCGTCGCCATATCCCGCACATCTCCTGCGGCGCCAATCCAGGTGGCATGCATGACATGAAATCCGACAGCCGCGGCGCAACACCTCTGGAAACTGTCACGTTGTTGATGGGCCGGATGAGTTCATGGATTGTCGTCGCCATATCCCGCGCATCTCCTGCGGCGCCAATCCAGGTGGCATGCATGACATGAAATCCGACATCCGCGGCGCAACACCTCTGGAAACTGTCACGTTGTTGATGGGCCGGATGAGTTCATGGATTGTCGTCGCCATATCCCGCACAT